>NC_052515.1:34445564-34649091 GCF_014356525.2 Nilaparvata lugens | reverse complement strand
GCTCACGTATTTTAGAGATTTTCATCAGTTGATTCGCTTTTGTAGCCTTACTTTGTTTTTATAGCTCACGGAAGCGCTAAATATGCAAATAGGGTGCACCGCTTGTGTTTGCGTCGTCTGCTCTGTTTTCTATTTATGAATAGAGTTTTAGGTTAGTTGAGTTTAGAATTTTGAAATCCTAGCGTGAAAAAATGTCATCTCTATAATAATCTTTCAGCATATTCTTATAATATCAATAGCCTTCTTATAATCGTCTACACTTTAATCTTCTTAAATACCTATTTCCTATTTTGTGATGGCTATCTTTTGTATTTATTCTTTTGTAGGGATAATGGTGATATGTATCATGGTTGAATCTAAAAAGAGTTTTATAGTTCTCAACTATTGGTTGTGATCGTATCTGGTATAGTTTCCTCTTCCTCATACGAATTAGTTGAGCCATTTTACTATGAGCAAAAGGTGATAAGCTGCTCTAGACTAGACTCACTTTTTTTGAAGCATTTGCTTCAAAAGTTGAGCAAATGCTCTAGTTCATTCATACAATTTTGAGCAAAAGCTTTTACTTTTGAGCAAATGCTCAAACTATTCTTTTGAGCGAAAGGTTTTGCTCACGTTTATTCATAGAAAATGAAGCAAATGCTCCATATTTTAGAAGTATAAGCAAATGCTCATCTTTATTCATATGGCCCATTGAGCATGTAATTGGAATGGTGATTCTCCTGTATTACGTGACTTGTAAGTTTTATGAAACTGGACCCAGGTTGTAGATTCCGGCTGGTGTCACAGCTTGCTTTAAACCCGGACACCTGGTGTATCACTGGTGTCCCAATGTAATAAGGATCTGAGATTCGCTATTAATACTACTTGCTATAGTGAGGTACACGTTGTAATGGCAGTGGAGAAAGATAGGTGAACAACGTTGCCGAACCTCAGTCTTGTCAATGCCTTCTATAGACGGTAGCTGATACAGGTTTATTGATCTAATATTAACTGTTCATTCTCGTCTAAAATAATCAATTATATTTTATTAAGCAAGAAATTATATTTTTATATAATTTCATAATTATTAAGATTGAATATTTTGTTGATTCATTTTTAGTTCTACATTGTTCAAAATCTGGCAACAGAGCAAAGCGAGGAAGAGATAGCGCTATCTGCTTTGTTGAATGATAGACAAGGATAGCAATACCATTGCTAATCAAACACTGCTATTATAACGTGGACCTCACTATTCCTGTACTAATGCTGCTTTGAAATGCTAATTGAGAAAATATCGTATAAGAAGTTATCTCATGTTGTTGTGTATCAAGTTGAGATGATACTGTATCATACTGTGTTGTACTGTACTGTATCATTATGTAATGATACTATACCATGCATGGAGATACCATAGGGAAAATATAGCATAAGAAGATATACCATTGGGTTGTGTATCAAGTTGAGATAATACAGGACCGTGTACTGTATTATGCGTAATGATACTGTATCATGTATGATGATACCACAAGAAGATATCCCATGGTGTTGTGTATCAAGTTCAGATGATACTGTATCATATTGTGGTGATACTGTATTATTTATGGTGATACTTTAATGGGCGGTTTTGTTCCAAATTTCACTGTTAACTCAAGCCAATAATTCTAGTGATTCTTTTTCGTGAAGCTATGTGACGCTGGTAGTCTCTCAAAGTGTGCCGCCGCTCTTACACTCTCACCCCAACAAAACAGTAATTATAGACAGTAGTCGACAGTAAACGGATTGAAATTTAAAACATTAACGACCTATTACCATGGGATATATCATTATGCCACCTTTTCTCTATGTTGATGATTACTGAACTCTGACTGTTACTTGAGTGATGTCGTCGCTTCCACACTCTTGCGAAGTGCGTACAAATGACGACGAGCGCAAGAGTGTGGATGGCTACTATGCCATCGCTCGGCTTCACTCCGCCTTCAGGGCCAAGCCACAAGAAGCATTTTTCAGGCAGGAAACTCTATGATTGGCTGGTTATCATTTCTGATTTCCGAACGTCAACCAAATCTGATATCTTCCTGCCCTGCCGACTCGTTTGCAAACGCCTGAAAAGACGCTTCGTTTGGCTTGGCCGTTATACAGGCAGCCACTTGGCAAGTGACTTGAAACAAGTGAGTATAAAGCTGGGTTCATACATATCAGTGAACGGTTTCGGTACAGTGGAAATATAGTTCTCATGCGTTTATATGGGACTATTCATACTGGCTCCGCTGAGTTGGGTGGCAATAGTCCCATCACAAATCATAGCAATTATATTTTCACTGTGTTTGTCACGTTCACTCGTACTAATGATATGGGGGTCAACGTTTGAAATGATAATAATTTAATTATATTGGAATAATAGAAAATTGATTTGATTTGAAGTGATATTATGGTAGATTCATTAAATGAATGTTGAGAACATAATAATTTATTAGCACCACTCCACTCAAATGCTAATTTCGTTTCATATTTTCAATCACAGTTGGAGAGTAATATTGTGGTGATAGACCTGTGTTTTGATAGATCTGGCAAATCTTCATTGAAGTTGACAATACCTTATATGCCGGCCCCACACTCTCGCCACGTCGCTTGCCAAGCGGCTCGCTGTATACATCTATATGGACGGAGTGGGGCACTACCTCTGAAAACAAAGCCGTAGTGCATTCGTGTGACGTCAGCACAGGTAGGGCTCCTACCCCAATAAAAATTCGTTGATTTCAGCTGATCTATATCAGATAGTGTTTTTATTGGTGTAGGAGCCCTACCTCTGCTGACATCACACGAATGCACTACGGCTTTGTTTAGGGAGGTGGTGAGTAGAGACGAGCGGTGGCATAGTATAGTGAAGTCCACCTTATAATGACAGTGTTTGATTAGCAATGGTATTGCTGTCCTTGTCTATCATTTAACAAAGCGGATAGTGCTATCTCTTTCTTTCTTTGCCAGATCGTCTTTCAACAATGTAGAATTGATAATTAATTAACAAAATATTTCATTAGGAAATTATTTACAAATATAATTTCTTGCTTTATAAAATATAATACTGTGTTAGCGAGAATGAACAGTTAATATTACTGCCATTAAGTCAGCACTTAACATTGGTTCGCTATCCTTGTCTATCATTAGACAAGCAGATAGCTCTGTCCCTTCCTAGCTCAGCACCGTTGTCAAACTGTTTTCAAACTATGTAAAAATATAATGAACTACCATCATGTCTCCATTATGAAAATTTATTATTGAATCATTGTATTCTCAGGCTCTCCTGCTGGTTGCTATAGTGAAGACCACGTTATAATGGCAGTGTTTGATTGGCAATGGTATTGCTGTCCTTATCTATCATTCAACAAAGCAGATAGCGCTATCTCTTTCTCGCTCTGCTTTGTTGCCAGATCGTCTTTTATCAATGTAAAATTAATAATTTATTAACAAAATTTTTCATCTCAATTATGAAAAGTTCATTATGAAATTATTGAAAAATATAATTTCATGCTTAATAAAATATAATTGATTATTTTAAACTAGTATGAACAGTTAATATAACATCAATAAGCCTGTATCAGCTACCGTCTATAGAAGATATTGACAAGACAGAGGACCAGCAACGTTTTTCTCCTATCTCCCCACACTGTCATCAGCCTGGACCTCACTATAGGCATTTGAGACTCATGAACTATTAATATATTTGTTGTGTATCTGCCATACGCTAAATATAGTGAGCTCCACCACGTTATAATGACAGTGGAGAAAGAAAGGAGAAAAACGTTGCCGGTCCTCTGTCTTGTCAATGCCTTCTATACAGCTGATACATGTTTATGGATGTAATATTAACTGTTCATTCTTGTTTAAAATAATCAATTATATTTTATTAATAATTTGCAAGAAATTATATTTTTCAATAATTTCATAATGAATTTTCATAATTAAGATGAAATATTTTGTTATTTAATTATCAATTCTACATTGTTAAAAGACGATCTGGCAACAGAGCAAAGGCTGCTCAGGCTGGTTGCTAGACGTCTCCTGTATTGTTTGTCACTTATCTAATCTGACTAAGGCTGATTATTTTGTTATGATTTTAATGGTGAATAAATATTGTTTTTTATAGGACATGGAGGAGAGACAGAGAGAGTGTGACTGACAACACCTTAGGAGAAAGATGGCCTGCTCAAACGGAACAGCGGGAAGAAGAAAGAAGCAGCAAAGAAGAAAATTTTAAGATGATTTATAACTAAATTATGGGACTCTAGTGTAATTGGAAGTGAAAAGCACAAACAGTGACATTAATATTCAAAAGTTCAAAACAGTGAAAAGTTCATTCTCGAAGGACATTGAATTTATTGAAGTTTTGTTTGTGATGTTGTAATTGTGCATGTTTTGCTGTAAATAATAAATGCTTATGGGGTGGGTTGTCCTGTTTCAGGTATTTTCAGGTTGAAAAGAACAATTCAGTGATAAGTGATGTGTGATCAGTGGACTAGAATTTATTTTCATTCACAAAGGACTTGATTTGATTTAATTTATATTTTGTTTGTTATGTTGTTGATATTGTGTATGTTTTGCTGTAAATAATAGATGCCTATGGGGTGGGTGTCCTAGTGGGGTATTTTCAGGCATCGCGGAGGCAGCTGGACGGACGGACCATGCAGAACTTCAATCAAGGTAAAAGTCAGCTCTCGACCGATTGTAACAGTTCAATCAAGTTTTTTCTTATCTAATCGTTTAATTTTGAATTCATTTTGTTTATAAATCTGAATAGTTTCTTCCTAGTTCTGTGAATTATTAATATCTTGAAATTAAAATTCAATAATCAATTCTTACACTTGTGAACTTCAACTTTTGTAACTTGTGAATGAATCTAACAAACATTAATGTTTGTTGGCTTTATATTACTTTTTTCAATCTTTTAAAATTCAAATATGATTCTAAATTTTAATCTTCAGCAGTTTTTTTGTAATATTTGTGTCTTGTTGAACTGTTCAGTTTGGTCGTGGGCGACTTGTGTGGAATTGGTATTGTATGTCTGGACCATCACCCCCTTTGTTTTTTTCAGGTTATGCTTTGAATATTCAGTTTCTTTGAAGGAGAACCTTCAGTTCGAATTCAATATCAGATTATCTTTCGATAAGGGTGTTTTTGTTTTTTCAGTTGTTTCTTTTTATTTTCAAGTACTTACCCCTGCTCTTCATTTTTTTCAGTTATTCATGTTTTGTTGCTTTGGAGGCGAACCTTCAGTTAAAATTCAAATATTGAAGTATATGTCGATAAGAGATCTATTTTAGTTTGGGATTTTTCTTCAGTTGTTCATTTTCATTTCTTGGTAACTATCCTTATCTACTTAGATTCCTTATATATTATTTTAATAAATAAATTTCAATTAAATTGTAAATTTCTGGGGTGCTGCCACACTGTTTGCTTTTTTTCAGGAGGAAATCGTCGGCATCATTTATTTGTTTATTGTGTTTGTCTTTGTTGTTGCATCTCTCAAAATATTGTTGATGAACTATTTTTAATTATTTCTATTGTAATAAGTTTATACATTGTAAAGTGTAATTTGTTTGTACTCCCTTCCTTCTCATTGCACCATCCATTCATATTTCTTACTTCAATTCACTTCATTTCCTCATTTTTTTTCTCAATTTCATTTCAAACTTACCTTTTGGCTAACCCACCTGTAACCTTGACCTGTAGGTCCACTCATCTCTCATCATTATCCATTCTATTACCCACGCACAAGCCTAGAGCTCATGTGGGCATTATCCATTTTCAAATTAATTTCTTTCAAAAACTGTCATTATCAATTCCTCAATTGTTTTACTATTTCTGACCACCTTTCGTTTAAACTAATCTTCTCCTCAATTTATAAATTCATTACTCTTAAATTGTAAATCCCTAAATCTAAAATAATATCAAAATTAAGTTCCCAATCTTCAGTGTAACCTGGATCTTTGGCTATTTGAAAAGTCGTCTCTGTTAAGAATAATTTTAATCCCACTTGATAATAATGACTATCATTAATATCCCACTTTGAAGCATTAGGTCCACTTACCTCCCATCATCATTCCTCTTATTTTACCCACACACAAGCCAGTCACTTATGTGGGATTCATATTCTATCTTAGAAATCTATCTTAAAATCATTCTAAATCTAAATTTCAATCCATTTTTAAATGCCAATTCAAGGTGCGTACAGATATACGCGCCGCGAACATGAGCAATTCACTTTTAATCAGCTGACTATATCTGTATTTTTACAGAAACGGTAAGATACAGATATAAAAAGCTTGGCATCAGCTGATTAAAAGTGAATTGCTCATGTTCGTGGCGCGTATATCTGTACGCACCTATACATTCCTCTCAACTACCACATTGTCATTAATTTTAATCCCATTGTAGTAATCACTTGAAATCAATCATTAATTTCTTTACCTTATTTCACATTCACCAATATTCTCAAGTTTATACCTCTAGTTACTGCTTTGTTGACTCCTCATCTCACATTATCCATCATTCTGTCTCTCATTCTATTATTGTTTGTCTCACCACCATTCCTTACTAATTTCACTTGTCTCCCCCCACCTTGCCAATTAATCCTTCGGCTGGTCACACACCGATTAGTCAAGACAAGACTAGTCACGTTTAGTCACAATACTTCACATAGTTGCTTATGGAGTCATGTCTAATTGTGAGTTGCGTCATCGGCAACTATGTGAAGTATTGTGACTAAACGTGACTAGTCTTGCCTTGACTAATTGGTATATGCCCAGACTTACTGACCTTAGTCACTTCATTTGCCTCCCCTCCCGCCATCTACATAAAATTATTCTTCCCCTCCTTTTCATCTAAATGGATTTATTTTCAGTTGTAGTTAACTTTTTCTTCTCTCAATATCTTACTTTTTGTACACTATCTACTTTCATATGCTTTTTATTAAGAACTTGAAGGGGCTTAATGTTCTACAATTTAATGTTCTGCAATATTGTGACAGATGCAACAGCACTAGTGTGGTAGCACTCTTAGCTTATATTATATTGTCCCCCCCCCTCTCTTATGGTCTAGACATGCACTTACCAATACCATTGATTTCCAATACCATTCCTCTTCTGGAGGGGCACCACCCTCTTCTATCCATATAGAAGTGAGTGTTGTCCCTTGAGAAGGGGAACCACTCTTTTTTGCCCCCTCAGGGGAACTCTCCCTCTCCCTTTCGGGGTGGCGGGAAAGCCCCCTGTGGGGGATTTGTCCCTCTCCCTTCTGGGGAGGAAAAACTGTCACCTGGCTCTGAGTGGTCCAGTGAAGGCTCAATGCGCCCTTTGGCGTGGGTGGGACCACTCACTACATTGGGGGGGGCCAGGACCACATGGAGCCAGATGCCAGTATTGGACGTTGAGGTTAGTGCCCGGTTTTTTTTGTGGGCCTATCCAACAGTGAACGTTTCACTGTAAACCTGAATCTAGAACAAGAAGGGAAAATAAAAAAAAAAAAAAAAATGGGAAAATTTTTCATTTTGCTTGGTATGTGTATATATGTGAATGGTATATGTAAATGAGAACTCCATATGTGTGTAATCATTATTTATTGGTCTATGTACATACAATGTTCAATAAAATACATAAATACCTATATGTTGCTTATATTATTGCTTATTCTATATAAATCCTATAATTATAGTATATTAAACTATAATTATAGTATCCTATAATTAATCCTAATATTATATAAAGAAGAATACTAGACTAGAGAAAGAGAAAGAAGAATACTAGACTAGAGAAAGAGAAAGAAGAATACTAGACTAGAGAAAGAGAAAGAAGAATACTAGACTAGAGAAAGAGAAGAAGAATACTAGACTAGAGAAAGAGAAAGAAGAATACTAGACTAGAGAAAGAGAAAGAAGAGAAGAATACTAGACTAGAGAAAGAGAAAGAAGAGAAGAATACTAGACTAGAGAAAGAGAAAGAAGAGAAGAATACTAGACTAGAGAAAGAGAAAGAAGAGAAGAATACTAGACTAGAGAAAGAGAAAGAAGAGAAGAATACTAGACTAGAGAAAGAGAAAGAAGAGAAGAATACTAGACTAGAGAAAGAGAAAGAAGAGAAGAATACTAGACTAGAGAGAAAGAAGAGAAAGAAGGAGAAGAATACTAGACTAGAGAAAGAGAAAGAAGAGAAGAATACTAGACTAGAGAAAGAGAAAGAAGAGAAAGAAGAGAAGAATACTAGACTAGAGAAAGAGAAAGAAGAGAAGAATACTAGACTAGAGAAAGAGAAAGAAGAATACTAGACTAGAGAAAGAGAAAGAAGAATACTAGACTAGAGAAAGAGAAAGAAGAATACTAGACTAGAGAAAGAGAAAGAAGAATACTAGACTAGAGAAAGAGAAAGAGAAAGAAGAATACTAGACTAGAGAAAGAGAAAGAAGAACAGTAGAATACTAGAGAAAGAGAAAGAAGAATACTAGACTAGAGAAAGAGAAAGGAAGAATACTAGACTAGAGAAAGAGAAAGAAGAATACTAGACTAGAGAAAGAGAAAGAGAAAGAAGAATACTAGATAGAGAAAGAGAAAGAAGAATACTAGACTAGAGAAGAGAAAGAGAAAGAAGAATACTAGACTAGAGAAAGAGAAAGAAGAATACTAGAAAAGACTAGAGAAAGAGAAAGGAGAACTATAGAGAAAGAAGAATACTAGAGAGAAAGAGAAGGAGAACTATAGAGAAAGAAGAATACTAGAGTGAAAGAGAAAGGAGAACTATAGAGAAAGAAGAATACTAGAGAGAAAGAGAAAGGAGAACTATAGAGAAAGAAGAATACTAGAGAGAAAGAGAAAGAAGATTACTAGAGAAGACTAGAGAGAAAGAGAAAGAAGGATACTAGAAAAAGAGAAAGAAGGATACTAGACTAGAGAAAGAAGAATAAAAGAGAATGATGAATACTAGAGAAAGAGATAGAAGAATGAAAGAGAAAGAAGAATACTATACTAGAGAAAGAAGAATACTAGAGAAAGAGAAGTTATAGTATGGAAGAATGAGAGAGAAAACTCGAGGTAAGAAACTAAGGAAAGTTAGAGAGAGGATGTTCGAGTTGAAAATGAAAGGCAGGGAGAGAATACTAGAAAATAATTTTGAGAAGGAAGAATTCTAGAGAGAGTAAGAAAGAATGATGAAGATAGTGAAGATAAAATAATAGCACTAGAAGTGGTGTAGACTACAAAGAAAGGTTACACTGCTAACAATAAATATCTTAATATAACAGTCTTATAATCTTGATACAGAGTGACTTCTATTGCTATGACATAGCTATGTAATCAATCTTAGCATCACTTATTTATTACACCTGAAATATTGGAGGATTCAAAGGAGACATGTTGGTTTGTACCCAGCTCCATGTAGGATCACAACCCAACAATGCTGTTCAACAATTTATTATCAATGATTACACTCAACTTATAACATAAACATTGATATTATATTAATAATACTGTACTTCAAAACTCACTCAAACAGTAGACTGCGTCTGTTGAGCAATTATTGTAAATTCAATATTTGAAGCTATATAAAACAATAGCTCATTACGTAGAAATTGTTCAATTACTTGTGAGAGAATTTGCTTAACCAGAATTATAACCTAATTATCACATTCACTATTTTTCAATTCAAAAATGTAACACTCTAAACCGCATTTCTAATTCTGGAAATAGCGAGTGTAAAAAATCACAGTAGAATCTCTCCATTATTTAGAACGTTGACTAAATATCATGAACATCTCTCGATATTTTAAAAAGCAAACAAAATAAGAAAACTCCATTGTTGATCATTTTGAAATTCTAAATATCCTGAACATCTCTCAATATTTCAAAAAGCAGACAACATGAGAAAACTCCATTGTTGATCATTTTGAAATTCTAAATATCCTGAACATCTCTTAATATTTCAAAACAAAAATGTAACACTCTAAACCGCATTTCTAATTCTGGAAATAAAAAATCACAGTAGAATCTCTCCATTATTTAGAACGTTGACTAAATATCATGAACATCTCTCAATATTTTAAAAGGCAAATAAAATAAGAAAACTCCATTGTTGATCATTTTGAAATTCTAAATATCCTGAACATCTCTCAATATATTTCAAAAAGCTGACAAAATAAGAAAATCCATTGTTGATCATTTTGAAATTAACAGTAATGCGTTTCAAACAGATTCATAATGGAGGGAAAATGATTGCAAAACAACCAGAACCAAAAATCATTTATTTATTTTCTCTCCAACAACAGCTTCAAGGATAAAGGAATTTACAGTAAAAATGCTACAATATTCACTTTATAGTATTCTTGAGACTAGAAAGTGTAACACTTTTACAGTCTTATAATCTTGATACAGAGTGACTTCTATTGCTATGACATAGCTATGTAATCAATCTTAGCATCACTTATTTATTACACCTGAAATATTGGAGGATTCAAAGGAGACATGTTGGTTTGTACCCAGCTCCATGTAGGATCACAACCCAACAATGCTGTTCAACAATTTATTATCAATGATTACACTCAACTTATAACATAAACATTGATATTATATTAATAATACTGTACTTCAAAACTCACTCAAACAGTAGACTGCGTCTGTTGAGCAATTATTGTAAATTCAATATTTGAAGCTATATAAAACAATAGCTCATTACGTAGAAATTGTTCAATTACTTGTGAGAGAATTTGCTTAACCAGAATTATAACCCTAATTATCACATTCACTATTTTTCAATTCAAAAATGTAACACTCTAAACCGCATTTCTAATTCTGGAAATAGCGAGTGTAAAAAATCACAGTAGAATCTCTCCATTATTTAGAACGTTGACTAAATATCATGAACATCTCTCGATATTTTAAAAAGCAAACAAAATAAGAAAACTCCATTGTTGATCATTTTGAAATTCTAAATATCCTGAACATCTCTCAATATTTCAAAAAGCAGACAACATGAGAAAACTCCATTGTTGATCATTTTGAAATTCTAGATATCCTGAACATCTCTTAATATTTCAAAACAAAAATGTAACACTCTAAACCGCATTTCTAATTCTGGAAATAAAAAATCACAGTAGAATCTCTCCATTATTTAGAACGTTGACTAAATATCATGAACATCTCTCAATATTTTAAAAGGCAAATAAAATAAGAAAACTCCATTGTTGATCATTTTGAAATTCTAAATATCCTGAACATCTCTCAATATATTTCAAAAAGCTGACAAAATAAGAAAATCCATTGTTGATCATTTTGAAATTAACAGTAATGCGTTTCAAACAGATTCATAATGGAGGGAAAATGATTGCAAAACAACCAGAACCAAAAATCATTTATTTATTTTCTCTCCAACAAACAGCTTCAAGGATAAAGGAATTTACAGTAAAAATGCTACAATATTCACTTTATAGTATTCTTGAGACTAGAAAGTGTAACACTTTTACTGTATTAGAATCAATTTGAAACGCATTTCTGTTGCCTGCTTTCATTTGCAGGGTCTAACCTGAATAAACCATTCAACAAATTACAATTTAGTTGACAAAATACCAGTAGAGTAGTTAAATTAAATAAAAACCATAAATAAGAACACTCCATTTTTTATCATTTTCGAATAAACAGTAATGTGTTTCAAACAAATTCATGATAAAGGAAAAATGATTGCAAAACAACCAGAACCAAAAATCATTCGTTTATTTTCTTCTCTCCCACCAACATATTCAGGGATAAAGGAGTTTACAGTAAAAATGCTACAATATTCACTCTAGGATTCTGAGAATAAAAATTGTTACACTTTTACTGTATTAGAATGAATTTGAAACACATTACTGTGGCCTGAGAGGCTGCTTTCATTAACACAGCCAAACCTGAATGAACCAATCTATAAATGTAACAAATTACAAATATTATTGAATTTAAACCACTCCAATGGTATGGTGAGGTCCACTTTATAATGGCAGTGGAGAAACATGAGAGAACAACATTGCCCTCTGCCTTGCTACTGTCTTGTATAGAGGATAGCTGATACCGATTAATCTGATGTAATATTAACTGTTTATTTTTGTTTAAAAGTAATCAATTACAATTATTTACGTTAAGACAACATTTTGTCAATTATACATTTTTAAATTGAGATTAAATATTTCGTTAATTACATTTCTGTATTGTTAAAAAACGATCTGGCAATATTGTGGAGCTAGAAAAGTATAACGCTATCTGCTTTGTCGAATAACAGACAAGGCTAGCAACACCAATGCTAATCAAATACTGCCATTATAACGTGGACCTCACTATAGACAACTAGACCCAAACTCAATTATTGTATCCAGGTAATTGACAAGTTCCAAACCTAATCAATTGACATTACAGCAATCAAACTCATATCACAACAATTTTTTCTGAAATATATTTTTTGCGACCATCAAGAGATTTCACTTCATCACAAAGTAGATTTTGCTTCTAAAACTATGTAATCAAATATCAATTTTGTCATTAAATAGAGTAGTTTATGTGTAGCTTATCAAAATAAAATTAAAAGAAGAAATTCGTCGTTTAAAACTTGCGAAAACTTGGATACATTGGCTAAATTTCTTGAATGGATCAATCGCATTTCTCAGACCACAACAATTTCTGGTCATATTGTTTTTTTGAAGTGTTACCAAAACTTTTCAGAATTTTACATGTATAGGCCTCTATAAACTTGTAGAGTACAGGCCTCAACTATAAATTTATACTTCTGTATAAATCTTGGTGCATTGTCTATAGATATCTGGTTGATTTGTAGACACACCGGTGGTTCGAAGCACTGCTCAGTCATGTGTAGGCACCTACCTTAGTATCCATCCGCATCTCAACATTTCCAATGATAAACTTCAAGGTATGTCAAGACTTGTATACAAGTAGAGGAAGGTTGCCTAAATCGTACCACTTTTTAAAATTTATTTTTTACTCACTTTAAAATGATCAATTTTTTCAAAGTTTGACTGTTATTCAAAGAATTGGTTGTTGAGGGAAGTAAATGTCACTTCTTTCAACCCAAATGGAGATATTTTGCTATACTGTGACACTTTTAGTGAAGTCATGCAGTCAGTACGATTTGGGAAACTAGTTGCTTAAATCGTACCCCCTGTTTCCTAAATTGTACCACCCTGATTATACATTGAGATGAAATCAATTGAAAAACAGAAAACAGAAACAAATTCACAAAATATTTATTATTAATATTATACAATGACAATTTATGATAGATAAAACAAGTTTTTTATTGGAAATGCTTTTTCAGGAAAAAAAATGAATTGTCTATTTGTTTTCTAAGAACAACATTTGTAACAAACATATTTCTTGATTCTATTTTTTGTACCAGCACATTTTTCGTGGACCCAATTTTCACAAATTAAGCATTGTACCATATCCTCAACAGTTTTTTCTTCACATATTGAACAAAACCACTCTCCAGCATCCACTTCAATTATTACATCATTCTGGGTGGAAGATCCAGCTTGGTTTAGGAGTGCTCGATTATTTTCTCCATTCGACAAATCACTTTCCTGTGGTTCACTGGTTTTTGTGGATGTCCTGGTTGTCTTCTTTCTTCCTGTGAACCTTCCTGGAGCCTTCTGATTAGTTTTGTTCAATTTCATTGTCTTAGGCAATGGTTTGATTTTCATCTGAAGCTCCTTTACTTTTCCCTAGCAAGTTTCAGCTCATGCGCTAGTTCAATTTGATTCTTGTATGGGCTGCTTGTTAGGATTACAGCTTTCTGTATCTTTGGAGTAGAGCTACTCCTCCCTCTGTTTGGTATTGGAAGTGGGGAAATAGTTTCAATTGAAACATTGAGTTTCGAAATTGAATCGTTCGAACTGTTGAGAGAGTTTAGATTTTCATTTCTGTTAAAGTTTGAAGTTTCTTTGTCTAAATTATCACCTTTCTCTAGATTTTCTTCTGAAGATTTGTTGAGGCACTCGGCTGGCAGAAAGTCCATCTCGGAAAAGATCGAAGCATCAACAGGCCAAACACCACTACATTTGAAGCCATTGCAGGAGTTTTCGATTGTGGCAGCTTTGCAATATGCTTCATTCACTAACTGTGAAATCTGATATTGGGTGATTCTCAGACCAGGGTTTGTTCGAAGCCATTTATCCACAGCTTGAGTGAAGTAGCCTTTGAAAGGTTTGAAAAAGGACCTGTCCAATGGTTGCAGACGATGAGTTGTATGTCCTGGTAGTTGCAACATTATCACGCCAGCCTCGCGAGCAATTTCCAATGCTTCCAAGTTCTTGGAATGAGTTGTGTGGCCATCAAGAAGGAGAAGAACTTTTCTCTCTTTGGTTGGCTTCACTGTTTCAATAAAGTGTCGAAGCCACTTAACAAACAACTCAGAATTTATCCATCCATTTTCCGAAATATCCACTAGACTTCCAGGTGGTGCTCCAACCTTCAAATCATCACACATCCTCATTCTCTTAAATATGATTAAGGGTGGAACATACATCCCTGCTGCACTTGAACAACAAACAACAGTGGTATTAACACCTCTTTCTCCACTAGATATGGACCCAACAGCTCGCTTACCCTTCTCAGCTATCACCTTCTGACATTTGTTTTGTACAGTACTCACGCCTGTCTCATCAATGTTAAAAATAGAGGTGGCATCAATTTTATTCTCCTCTACAGTCTTTCTCAAAAGTACAAAAAATTCATTTACATTTTCTTTGGAAAATCCTTGAGCTCTAGCCAAAGATGTTGCCTGAGGCTCACGAAGTGAAATGTCCTTGTGGCGTTTCATAAAATTGTAGTACCATTTTTTCCCAGCGATTCTGCTCTCTTCATTGAATACATGGGGGATACAATTCCTCTCAGCAATTTGAAATGCTAGTCTACGAACGTCAGTTATGGTAAGCCCAAAAAAACATGCCTCCAGTTTCTTTATGTGTTCAACAAGCTGTTGTTCCACTTCAGGTGGTAATGTGGTGTGACGTCCCATTGATTTTTTCCCTTCATTAGCAGTAATATTTTTTCCATCTAAATGACGCTTCAGAGTCGGTTTAGGAATTCCATATTGTCTGCAGCATTCGTTGAAGCCGATGTCTCCATTTCTATATGCAGCCAATGCTCTTTCCATGTCCTCTTCCTTCCAAGCTCCATACTTCCTTTTTGCCATTCTGAAACACAATAGTTAATTGTGTTTGTTTTTTTTTTACATTTATTTGAATGGAAAACAAAGTAATTTCTATTAGATTTGGATAAGGAATAGTCTACTGTTTGTGCCTACATAACAAAAGTGGCAAGTATGGAGCATAGAATGCAATGGACTCCCAAATCGTACTGGTACGATTTGAGAGACCGTTGTAGGTACGATTTAGGCGACTGGGTATCGCGGCAATCATAACGTTATTTCTAACCTTAAAAACACATGAAGACACGAGCTACTCAATCAAAATACTCTACATTATTGCTATTTTATCAAACTAAATCAAACTTGTATGAGTACTCACCTAGAGGGTCATGAAGGTCTTATCAAAAAAGTCCCAAAACACCACCAGCTAGCTCCAAAACAGTTAAACAATTTAAAAAACTTCAAGACAAATCGCACGTGCTCTGAAATTTATCCCACTGTTTCAATAATGGAGTAGTAACACATACAGCCGCGTGGGCGCTGCAATCACTCTAATTCACATAGAAATCAAGGTGGTACGATTTAGGAAGTGGTACGATTTTGGCAACTCTCCTCTATAGAATATATTTGCATGAGATACTTGTCAGAATCACAAGTATGATCAACCTCCTCATTCAATTATTTTGTATGATATGTAATGTTTTATTATAGAAAATCACTACTACCCTTATATTTTCAAATAAAACACAATCAATGAATGTTCAGTGTTTTATAAAAGTATAAGGGTACTACCGTAGTAAAAGAAAGTATAAATTCGTATGGCTTTTGTTGATGGGGAGTCTCTTGCGGGAAGGTCCCACAGCCAGAATATATAATTTAAGCCGTCAATGGGCCTTACGACTGTCATACTTCAGCTGGGACCGACAGTTTAACGTGTCCGTCCGATAACACGAGAGTGATCTGGTTAAAAAACTTTTGGTAATTAGAGGGTTTGAACCCGGGATCCCTATGCTGCCACGCAAGCACTCTATTCACTAGACCACAGATCACTCCGTGTACACTGAAAGGGTACTAGTGATTTTCTATGATTAAACATTCAAGTAGCCCAACTAAAATTACTCAATTAGAAGTGAAATTCATTTGAAAAGTAAGCGCTTCCAATTTTTGTTTGATCATCTTTGAATCTCATACAAATTTCTGAAGATTGTAAACAAGTCTAAACGTACCTCAAGCTCTGCGTAATTCAACCAGATATCTATTACTATTTCTATGTTTGAATATTGAATCTTCATTCCGTGAATCACATGAGAAAAAAATCCTGCCCTGAATCCTCCAATATTTAAAATGCAGTGTAAAAGGTTTCATATTGAAATTAGCTACTAATGAAACTAATGTTGACGATATCAATAATCTAAAATCACCCTACATCAATTTTAGAAGACTAGATTTGTTAGTAAGAAGAAGAAGAAGAGAAGAAGAAAAAGATTATGATCTAAATCAACTCACATAATGTAACACCTTATTTCTCTAATGATCAGCAATCGGCTACGAAGGTCCAAAAGTGATGATTTCTCAGCTAATAAGAAGCAGCAGTAGCAGCAGAAGATGACGGAGTAGCAGCAGAATAGAAGTTACTAATGTTGTTTTGTGGCTGCGATGTCCATTTTGTGTCCACTTCCCAACTGCAAAACAACAAAAATTCACCATTTTTTATTACATCTATCAAAAAACAAAGGAAAGAATTAGCTTTACACGTACGGGATAGATTAACCTGACATTTTGCATATTGACTTTTAATTTACCGAGGAAAGGCCTATTTTAAGAACTCCAAGATTTCAGTAGGTCAAATCTTCAGTTTGTCAAGCTTTCGATCAGACCCTTGCTAAGCACGGGTTACCTGCTAGTTACAATAATATTATTTCGAGTGAATTCAGTTATTTCATGGGATCAAACAATGCCATGGTAGTGTAGCTCTCATTACAAACGGTCACCCTTCCAAGAGAATCCCGAGCGCTTGCCGCAACTTGGAACCATTCACAAGTCCGAGTAGTATAAAACTAATGTCATAGATGAACTAGCTTAACTTGACATTTCGCATATTGATTCTTCCTTTACCGAGGATAGTAATAGGCCTATTTTAAAATCTTCAAGATTTCATTAGGTCAAGTATTTCATTAGGTCAAGTAGTTCACCCAATAGTGTGCAAAGTGCAGCTGCTTCATTTACTACTCCGGTCCTAGAATTAATTTTGAAGTGCTGTTTTCCTATCTATTACTTCATCTAGCACTTCAGTTCAAGAATTACATATTTTAAGTTGTTTAGAAATACAGAGTGTTCCTGAAATAGATCGACAAACTTCGTGATTGATTTCCTTACATCAAAATGAAAAAAGTTCCAGTAAATATGGGTCCTAAATAGCTCTGATTCCTCAGCTAATTTAACATAAGTATTAATTGACCGAGCGAAGTGAGGTCTAAGATTCAAGTCGAAGGTTTGACATTTCTCTTAATGTTTAAATGTTTATATGTTGCGCATTTACGGCGAAACGCGGTAGATTTTCATGAAATGTGACAGGTATGTTCCTTTTTAAATTACGCGTCGACGTATATACAAGGTTTTTGGAAATTTTGCATTTCAAGGATAATATGAAAGGATAAAGGAACCTCCTTCATACGCCAATATTGGAGTAAAAATCAGACTATAGAATTATTCATCATAAATCAGCTGACAAGTGATTACACAGATGTGTGGAGGAGCCAGTCTATTGCTGTATTTCCATAAGGTCTATCGTTTCAATCAGGCACTTGTGGATGAGAATACTGCGTGAGGTCTACTATTCACAGAACTACTAGTATGTGAAGCAAGAAATTATATTTTTGAATAAAATGTCATAATGAATTTACATAGTTAAGATGGAATATTTTGTGAATTAATTATATTTCTACATTGTTTAAATTTAAAAAGGAACATACCTGTCACATGTTCCTTTTTAAATTACGCGTCGACGTATAAACAAGGTTTTTGGAAATTTTGCATTTCAAGGATAATATGAAAGGAAAAAGGAGCCTCCTTCATACGCCAATATTGGAGTAAAAATCAGACTATAGAATTAATCATCATAAATCAGCTGTCTAGTGGACTAGGCCTATATAATACTTGTAGTTCTGTGAACAGTAGACCTGATTTAGTTTTTTCGAATGTGACAATATTAATACTAATGGGTACGCATAATAATACCATGACTGCAAAACAAAATATTGAATTCAAATACCTTAAAGCTGCGATTAGACCAAAGTTATTAACAAAATGTTAACAAAATGTTAATAACTCAATCCTTATAGATTATTAGATTGAACATAACTTATCATACACATGATGAGATGTGTGTTTGTCAACTTCCGTTCAATCTAATAGAATCTTCAAGGATCAAGTTATAAACATTTTGTTAATAACTTTGGTCTAAACCCAGCTTAAAGATGCACACCTCTTTAAGGTCTTTGATCAAAACTATACACCTTATACAAATACAGTAATAGACTGGCTTCTCCACACATCTGTGTAATCACTTCTGTGTAATCTAAGTCAGCTGATTTATGATGAGTAATTCTATAGTCTGATTTTTAATATTGGCGTATGAAAGAGGCTCCTTTTTCCTTTTATATTATCCTTGAAATGCAAAATTTCCAGAAACCTTGTATATACGTCGACGCGCAATTAAAAAAGGAACATACGTGTCAAATTTCATGAAAATCTATTTTCGCCACACTGCACAGAAAGCAGCTGTTTTCCAGTCCCTACGTAGATCTGAAAGACCTTGTTTGCAGACGACGTCAGAAAAGGGTTTCTTTTCCGGTCTAGGCCAGAAAGTTGTCTCTTTCCAGCCGCTCATGGAAGTAGTTAATAAGTCATCCGCTAGATCGGGCGAGTGTCCACTTTCATCATCAACTGAAGTCGCCATGATTTCAGTTCCAGTTTCGAATCAAACTAATTCGCTTCGCAACCAGTTTTATTCAATTATTAATTGTTGATTAGTGCATTCCGAATTTTCAAAAATGCTTGAAGATGACTGTGGTATTCCAAGTGAAATTTTAAAAGAATCTGAAATCCTGACTGTAAATCTTCTACCACTAAAATCAAGAGATAGGTACGATAGCTTAACGAGTATTCTTTATTTTGTATTCTTTATTTATTTTGTCAGCAATACCTGTAGTGTGGCGAAAAATATCGTTCGCACCACGGGCAAAAATGTTTTTCCAGCTCTCAATCTTTTCTAGTCCTCGGCCTACGGCCTCGGACTTGAAAACCGATTTCGAGCTGGAAAAATCTCATTTTCTGCTCTAGGTGCGAAATATACTATACCGCGTTTCGCCGTAAATGCACAACATATAAACATTCAAACATTTAAACATTAAGAGAAATGCCAAACTGTCGACTCGAATCTTAGACCTCACTTCGCTCGGTCAACTACCCGTTCAAAAACATCGAACATCTTGAAAATGTATCTTCCAATCAACGTTGCTAGACAGTTGCAGCCAGACCTGATAACAGCGCTCACACTCACATTCCGGGACGACACATCACGGTACGATAGGACAGAAAGCTCTATGTTTATTTAGGATTTTTTCTAGACATTTTAAATTGATAAATTATTTATTAATTTTTGAGAAACATAACAACAGGTCAATGTAACTTACTGAGCGCGAGGTCTACTGTTCACAGAACTACTAGTAATATTATTCGTATGGCTTTTATTGGTGGTGAGTTCCTGACGGAAGTTCCACCTCGCCTGAATCTCTAGGCTGCTATGCAAGCAATCTCTACACTAGACCACGAATTAACAAATGAATTAATTACTAAAAGTAACTTCGTAAGACTGCCACAAAAAAAAAAATAGAATTGAAAATTTGGAGAGAAATGTGAAACCCCCGTCATCAAAATCATCTCAGTATCAAAGCTTTTCAGGACCCATGTTTACTGGAACGTTTTCCTTCATTTTAATATGAGGGAACACCTCACGAAGTTTGTCGGTCTATTTCAGAAACATCCTGTATAATAGTGCTGTCAAGTGATGCACTCACTATCCATTATTTATTTCGCCAAAATACAAAATCACTGGAAAATATTGCCAATTGGTGATACAATAATAATAATGGAAATTTATTTCAATTACTATGCAATTATTAACGTATCCAAATCATTTTATTAATGTCATGCATTTTAATTTCTATAATACTGACACAAGTCGCATACAAATAAAACATAATCACATACATTACAATACAAGAAGAATCACACAAAGAATGTTTCGTTTACCAAAAGTCAATAAATCAATTTTCAAGCAATCGTTCCAATATGTAGCTCCAAAATATTTCAATCAATTACCATACGAAATCAAATCATCTGAAAATATTAAGTCTTTTTTAAAACTTTTAAGAGCTTGGCTAATGTTTTTCCAAGAATTAGTTTTTCTTGATGCAACACTGACATAAGTATGAATATGTTTATAAAAAATCAGGTTCTAATAATATACAGATTAAACATTATATACATTTTTTCTCTTTTCGATAATTAGATTCGTGAGAAATATATCGTGGAGTAGTAATGGTTTTTTAATACATTCATATAAAATAATAATGATAGACTATATTTTTTGAATATTCAAGATAAATTGTACTGGTTGTATATTTTTTTTGTAACTTGACCACGAATACTGGTTAGAGTGGTCAACTCAGTTCCTACTTTTTTAAATTGTAATTTGTTATGTTTTTTGTGAAAGGAATCAATAAATTTCATTTCATTTCATTACTCAAATGAAATAAAGCTTAACGCTTGTAATTCAAGAAAGTAGTTGTTTGATTGAATATTAACGCAAGCCGCATGTAAATTGATCCAATTTTACGGCATCAGGGACTATCATTGTTTTTGAAAAATTCTTCAGTAAAATTTAAAGTAGGTACACATTCGATGTTCCCATTACTGACTTACTTACTGGATCAAGTGGGGTTTACATTAGTCAAGTTTTCTTGACTTTTGTATCCAAGGAAACTTGACTAATGTAGAGCCCACTTTACTAGCTATTTTCTCAATGACTCAGCAACCCGTAAAGGATAGGATGAAAGCCTAGCAGCTTGTTGCAAGTTTCCAACCAATCCAATGAACCGAAATTACCTTCTATAATACACTCTTCAATTATGAGTAGGCTGAGTAGAAATTATAAGCCAAGCCAGTAACGAAAACATTGAAAAATACATATAGTCTTCTTATTCAGCAGCCTATGGATAACTATCAAAATAACACTTTGATAAAGGCCACAATAACAAAGTGTTTGATAAAGTGTTATCACAATAACACTCAAAAACTACTCGTAAAACAACGAATTAATTACTTCTGCAAAATCGATTGTGTTTTCTTTGTTACTCATGAATTTCCCTAATGATCATGAAATACTGTAGTGGAATTATAAGTTACAAGTTCAAGATGAATAAATAATAACAACGACACTAACCTGCTTTGCAAATTTTCTTCTATCACTGCCCGGTTCACTTCCATCAACTTGCACGACGTCATCTCATCACCATCTACAACACAACATTAAACTTAAAAATCAATAAACTCAATCAACAGACTATTGAAATAGATTAGCAACAAGCAGAAAAAAACCGAAAATTTATAAGCCACATAAAAAACGTAGGTCTGTTTACAATAAAAAACAGACAAACATTTTGAAGAAACCCAAATAAAAAAGAATGGGCCTGATAGCAAAAAAATATTTTTTGAAAAAGATACGGGTCTTCAGATTGTTGGTTAGCTCCACAAACTCTTGAGTTATGCGATTCTGAAAGTTCATAGTCTATAGTGAAGTCCACGTTATAACGGCAGTCGAGAAAGATAGAAGAACAGCGTTGCAGAGTCTCCGCCTTGCCACTGTCGTCTATAGAAGATGGCTGATACCGGTATATTCGAAGTAATATCAACTGTTCTTCTTGTTAAAAATAATCAAATATATTTTAATCAGGAGAATAATATTTTTCAATGATTTAATAATAAATTCCTATGATTGAGATTGAGGCCCGGTTTCCAAGGGTCGGGAATAAGCTAAGTTCCACACTTTAAACAGCTGGAGTCAGAAAATTGGCTTTCCGAAACGGGGCGTGGTCGTAATCCACGTTCAAATTAAATTTAGAAAAACTAGAAAATTGAACACAAAATAAAATAAAGAGACAATAGTGTAAAGTTTCAGCTATTTTGAATTATCTAGAGATGTTTCATTTCATCAAGGAAAAACGGTTCCAATTATAGAAATGAGAAAATAAAGATTAAAAAATCTGGTGTGGCGCACTCACACAACTTTCCTTGCCGTTATGAAAATTGATCACCTGACGCTAGTGTTCCCGCGCATCACAAGTTTACTATTCAAAGATTTGAGCCAGCTGGTGACAGGACAATAACGCTGGAGACACACATGAGGTCTGCTATCTCTTCATAGTGAGTGATTTAATAGAATCAACAATAATTTGCAATTGAATAATCACATTTTCTCGAATTTAAAGCTTATTTTCAATTTTAGGTGAAAATGTTACTGAACATTAATTGTAGAGATTTTCATGCTCAATCTACTCCACTTGATTTTTTTTTGTTTCAATTGTATCTGAAGCCTGATAATTGGGAATCTATCTGCATTGCTGGGGCGGAGCTCCTGAAATTTTTACAGATATGAGACTTGTGGCAGTTGATAGAGCTTATCGATGACTATTTTAGGTATGAATTTGATCAAAATCGTTGGAGCCGTTTCCGAGAAAATTGCGAAAAACATGTTTTTGACAACATTTTTGCCATTTCAGCCGCCATCTTGAATTGCATTTGATCGAAATTGTTCGTGTCGGATCCTTATAGTGAAAGGACCCTAAGTTCCAAATTTCAAGTCATTCCGTTAATTGGGAGATGAGATATCATGTACACAGACGCACATACACTCATACACACACACTCACACACATACAGACCAATACCCAAAAACCACTTTTTTGGACTCAGGGGACCTTGAAACGTATGGAAATTTAGAAATTGGGGTACCTTAATTTTTTTTTCGGAAAGCAATACTTTCCTTACCTATGGCAAGGAAAGTAAAAACTACAACGCCCCGTTTCGGAAAGCCAATTTTTACTCCAGCTGTTCTAAGTCTAGAGCTTGGCTGAATCCCGAGCTCGGAAACCGGCGCTCAATATTTATTGGAAAATGAATAAATTGGACAGCACCTTGCCTTTTTCCATCATAGTCTGCAGTATTCTGAAATAAGCTTACAAGCTGATGAGTCAGTACATCGCGGTCTCACAGGTTGATCCCAGGACCGATTTACTCTTTCCACAGCATCGATACGCTATTAATTAGTTAATACATAACATAACAGTCGTGAGCCAGTTGAGTTGTTGCCTGCTATTTGAGTCAACAAAAGTTGAGTTATAGACTATAGTTGAGACTATAGAGGTATAAACTATAGTGAGGTCCACGTTATAATTGCAGTGGAGAAAGATAGAAGAACAACGTTGCTGATTCTCTGCCTTCTATGGAGGATAGCTGATACAGGTATATCTGATGTAATATCAACTGTTCAATCTAGTTAAAAATAATAGATAGAGGTAGGCTATATATGATGCAATATCATATCAACTATTCAATCTTGTTAAAAAATAATCAATAATTTATTCATCAAGAAAATATATGTTCGATGATTTAATAATAAATTTTCATAATTGAAATTGAATATTTTATTAATTATAATTCTTCAATTCAATTTATTCAATTCAATTCACAATACAAAGCACAAGATACATAGACAACATTATCTAAAAACAGATTTGTGAATATTTTCCCCACATAGACGGATCTGTGTGTGGGGAATGAGTAACAGTACAAGAAGTAGCCTAAAATGGAATAATAATAAGTATAATATATCTATTTATATATATGAATGATAATAATAATAATAATACAAAAGAAAAATCCTATCAGTAAGCAAGGTCAGAGAAGAAAGATATTGAAGAGAAAGAAAACTATAACTTTCATGTAGGCTAACGCTTAATAGATTAAAAGAAAAGGCGAACGAAAGAAGAAAAAATAAAAAGGAAGAAAATCAGCAATAGATGCAGATGTGAGATTGTTAGATGGAAATAAATGGTGACAAAAGATTTCTTGGTACTGAGAAAGGCAAAAAAGGAGATGATGAAGATCCAAGCTATTCGATCATTATGAATATGACAAAAAAGCGAAATCAGAGCCATGGTAACGGTCGTCCAACTGAAATAAAACGTAGTTTTCAGGTCTAAGTCAGCCTAAAGAAAATGTTCCTATCAACCCAACTCTGTATATCTGAGAGTAATGATTTGGTTATATTTCTGTAAACAAAGCCTATTGGTATTTTGTTGATTAAGTAATTACAATAGTACGGAAGTTGATGTCTGCATATAGTGAGTTTTGTGAAGTGTATGTTAAATCTATTTGTGTTATTTGCTCGAATTTTGTAGGGAGTTGTGTGAGTGGTAAATGTTATAGTGCAGGGCTATAAAAAGAAAGCGCTATCTGCTTTGTCAAATGATAAAATAAAATGATGGACAAGGATAGCAACACCAATAATAATCAAATACTGAATAATTACAACATGGACCCCACTATAGTACATGGAATCAAACAAACATTGCCAATTTCTTAACTGGGCCACGTTTTGCTGTATGATGACAATATACGAGCACTATTATATTTATAATCTAGCACGGTAACAAGCTTGCCTACAGCTTAGTTTACCAAGTGTAGCCTAGGCCTAGCATACATTAGATTAGACTTCTTTATTCATATATTATAAAATATATCCTGGCTTAGGAGAGGTCAAGGGCCGGTTTCCGAGCTCGGGATTTAGCTAAGTTCTAGACTTTGAATGGCTGGAGTAAGAAAATTGGCTTTCCAAAACGGGGCGTAGTCGTGGTCATTGTCAAAGTCACGTTTGAATTAAAATTTCAAAAAAACTAGAAAATTAAACACAAAATAAAATAAAGAGAAAATAGTGTAAAGTTTCAGCTATTTTGATTTTTTTTGAAATGTTTAATTTCGTCAAGGAAAAACGTTTCCAATTATAGAAATGAGAAAATAAAAACTGCGACTACGCCCCGTTTTGGAATAGTTATTTGTATATCTAGAGTGAAAAGTACGACTTTTTCTCCCTGTGGGAAAAAGTTTGAAGCCCGAGGCGAAGCCGAGGGCAGCAATTTTCCTGAGGGAGAAAAAGTATTTTTCGCTCGTGTTGTACACAACATTTTTCCTCCATCTACATTTTTTTATAGAAACTGCAAATAAAATCATTCTAATAACTTACGTATTGGTGACAATGATTCCTAACAACATAACCTAAATCTAAAACCTAAAAACCGGTCGTCTGATTGGCACTGCCGATTGCGCTATCTATCGGCAAAAGTTGTAACAATTATATCAGCTGAGCAGCTACCAAAAATGGCTGACTCCAGATCACGCGGTTCAGATTTGAATTGCAGATCAAAAATATTTGTTGGCTGGTATTTTGAATAGAATAAAATATTTTAAAAATTGTATAAATTTTTATTGTCAACTAATATTAAGAATATAATAATTATCATACAAGCATATATTTCATGAGTTAATCAAATTTCTGGTTGTGGTATTGAATTCAGTTGACTCAATGACAGACACCTCTATTATGCTTTCTCATCTGAGCTTAGACCTTCTAACCTATTACAATGTAAGTTTCAAAATAGAGATGCTCCCCATGTTATGTACGTGGCTGACATTTCCGCTTTCCTTTTGTTGCTAGAGCGTCGGTCTGTCTTCTTGTCTTTCAATGGTTCCTAGTCGGTGAGGGCACTTACGCTCCCGGTCTAAACTTTTTCATCCAAATTCATCTAGTTTACAGAACGTTTTCAAAAGTGAATTACTCCTTCAAATTAATTCGTTTATTCTATTCTTCAATTATTCATCGATTTCTTCACATATTTACGCTGATAAACTTTGTCAAGTTCACAACCTCGTGTGGGCGTCAATTGCCATTCTTCTAACAATTGGCTTCACCTCTTGAAACTCAAACTTTCAAGTTCATCATCTCTACCGTTTGGAAATCAATCTAAAAATTCCACAACTTGAAAGTCGGATTATTCGTTTGGAATTCTACATGCTCCTGCTCACACTTCCACTGGGGGATTTGCCTGCTGTGGTGGACGCTTCCATTCTTGTCATCGCATGGCCAGATCACATCGTCACTTGCTGATGTCCTGTTCTTTTGGGTACTGCGGATTCCTTGCCTGTCTGCCTGGCTGCATCTCTTCTTCAAAATTTTATTCAGGTTACGTAAATCGTTCTATTCAATTTTCATTTACGCATGTATTACATAATTGTTCATAAAATGCTACAGCGTTTCGATAATGGTCCACGCTCTCTATTTCTAAGTCAAACAGTTTTATGTGCATTTATACAATTTTTGTAGCGATCATTCAACTTTTTCAGCAATTAAAAACATTTAATTGTCCATACATTTGGTAATCGAGCCTATTTTCATGAATTCAATATATTACAGTGCATGTCTCATTGAGAGCACTGTCCTACATAATGTCAAGGTTATAATATGTACTTCATTCAATTTTGATAGCTACCCTTGGCTTTACAAGCGTATTAATATCGACCAAGATATTTAATTTTGTTAATAGCTGCCCTTAGCTCTTAAGTGTCATTTTAAGGCCACTGACGCCTATTAATTGTTCTATTGATGTCTATCTTGACATTCAACTCACTGAGGCCACCGACGCCTATTAATTGTTCTATTGATGTCTATCTTGACATTCAATTCACTGAGGCCACCGACGCCTATTAATTGTTCTATTGATCTCTATCTCGACATTCAATTCACTGAGGCCACCGACGCCTATTAATTGATCTATTGATGTCTATCTTGACATTCAATTCATTGAAGGCCTATGTCGCCTGTATTTAACTTGGACAATCTTTACATTGTATTTAATAGCTACCCTTAGCTCTTAAGTGTCAATTTAAGGCCACTGACACCTATTAATCGTTCTATTGATGTCTATCTTGACATTCAATTCATTGAAGGCCCATGTCGCCTGTATTTAAGTTGGACAATCTTTACATTGTATTTAATAGCTACCCTTAGCTCTTAAGTGTCATTTTAAGGCCACTGACGCCTATTAATCGTTCTATTGATGTCTATCTTGACATTCAATTCATTGAAGGCCCATGTCGCCTGTATTTAAGTTGGACAATCTTTACATTGTATTTAATAGCTACCCTTAGCTCTTAAGTATCATTTTAAGGCCACTGACGCCTATTAAGTGTTCTATTGATGTCTAACTTGACATTTAATTTACTGAAGGCCTATGCCGCCTATATTACTGTATTCTATTTGTTGAGCACTATCTACAGCTCATTGTCATTTATTACTATTCCTTTTGTAAATCATTAAGATTGAATTTTGCAGCAATAACTTTTTCATTATAGCACTCAATTTATATTCGCAATTCAGGTATCATTTATAATATCATTTCGATTATTGTCAGGCTTCAATGGTCATTAATGTCATTGACCTAATTTCATTTAAATTTTGTATTTCTCTAACGTTTTTTATCACATGTTGTAATTATCCCAAGATTTTTCGACTCAACCTACTTACAATTGTTTTTGTATGTGGCCATCTGCCTATTATTATTTTATTATTATTAAATCTCATCTTGTTGACTCATTTGGTCTTTTATTGGCGTACTTACCACACTTCAAGCTATCAGTATTTTTATGCACAGAATTCAAAGATTTATTTGTAGGTATTAATACCAACTATCATTCACAGTCCACTGCCCTGCCTTTGGATTCTGTCAGCAATGTTGCCAGGTCGTGTTTTAACAATGTAGGAAAATAATATATCAACAAAATATTTGATCACAGTCAAGAACATTATTTATTTATTCAAAGTATATTTTCTTGACTAATGAAATATAATTGATCATCTTAAACAAGAAAGAACTGTTAATATTAAATCAAATATACCGGTATCAGCTGACCTCTATAGAAGGCAGTGGCAAAGCAGATAATCGGCAACGCTGTCATCCTATCTCTCTCCACTGCAATTATAACGTATACCTCACTATAGGCTCACTCTTTCTTTCTCTATTATTATATTCCTCTTGCATTCAGCTAGTCACAAGTTTCAGTTTACCTTACCTAAAACTAATCAATTATTGCTTGACATTAATCTAATTTAATTGAATCGGCAACGCTGTCTTCCTTTTTTTCTCTCCACCGCCATTATAACGTGGACCTCACTATAGACCTGGCCACTAGTCCCGGCTACAAAAATGTCGTTTAGTGACCCTGTGAGAAGTGGTTCAGACTCTGCTATGTCCCCGTGTGATGGCGTATTGCCACTAATAGGGGCATCTATTGGACGTCACTATTGACCATGTGTGTAGGGTGTTATTGAAAAACTAAGAAACATTTCTACAGACTCAGGCCCGGTTGCACAACAGCCGGTTAAATTTTAACCTAGATTAATTCCACGAGAACCAATCAGAGAAGGCGTTTTTGAAAAGACGGCTTCTAGTCCAATCAATATAGACATAAAAAAGGGGGGGTGCTTGCAATTCATATTGTAGTTCTGATTTTTTATATATTATTTGGGTACATAAGAGAAGTCCAGAACCAATTTCTTCAGAACTACAATATAAATTGCATGCCTCAATGTATATAGTGACTGGACTATTCTTTGATTGGTTCTCGTGGAATTAATCAAGGTTAATATTTAACCGGCTGTTGTGCAACCGGCACTTACTTCGTAAGTTGGAAGACTCACCTGTTAAGAGCATCTAGAAGAACATAGTCCATATAAAAATCAGGATGCCAAGCTCCATGCTCATAATTCGACATCATATTGCTGGCAGATATCGATTCAAACGTTCACGTGTCTTCATTGGAGGCTTCATTCTGTCCATTCCTATAAAATAAGACAATAGAATCATTTTGAATATTTGCAATCATCTCTGAAATACTAAGGCCCAAAAGCTGAGTTTTCGTTTGTGCGTAAATGCCGTCGTCGTCCACGACAGGGAGAGAATCTCAGATTGGGTAGATTTCAATTTGTCTACATAACCTAAAATATTATGTTCAATTATGTTTTAATGGGGCAGGTTGGAGCTTATGCTTTTTTATACTTTTAAATGGCAATAAAATGTTGATATTATTAGAAATGTTTAATTTTTTAATAATAAAGACAAATAATGAAAAGCTATTTGATCAGCTGTTTTAGCACACTTGAAATTTGGACACTATAAATGTCAACAATGCTTGCCGTCGTCGACTGCGGAAATTTACGCATAAAGGAAAACGTTCCTTAAGGCGGATTTCCCACCAAAGCTGGATCGGGCCGGGCCGAGCCGAGCCGGGCGGAGCAATGTGATGCCGAGCCGAGCGGAATCTGCCTGCGTTCGCTCTGAAGCCGATTGTCGATTCTCTTTTCAAGACTTTTTCTAGTTAAAAATACAAAATACTGTGCAACTCACTACGTGGAAAAATCAAACTAAACTGAATGAAGGCAGAATCCGCTTGGCCGAAAACGCTCGAGTCGGCCGTCAAGCCGACTGCACAAATCCGCTCTGCTCGGCCCGGCGTTGATTTGAATGCCCCCGACTAAATCCTGCATAGTTAGCCCGCAAGTAGATTCCGGTCGGCTCGGCCCGGCCCGGCCCAGCTTTGGTGTGAAACCCCACTAATGCTCAATAGCAGTTTAAACCATTTTTGAATATTAATCAAGGTTAACGCAGTCTATGGTCGCATTTATTATGATGTATGCTCCAATTGTTCCCCCTGTGGGTTAGGGGAGCCCTGAGTTGACCACCTGACTCAGCAATTTGTCACACCAGAATAGGCCCACAGTAATCCCGGCTTGTCGTAAGAGGCGACTAACGGGACTGTTTTCCAAAGCTCTTCTTCCCTCTCCCTTCTTCTCTTCTATATGCTTTGGAACTTTCAAATTTCTAGAATGGCACTATTTCCATTGACTTAGCTTTGTGCCATTTTTACTTTATTCTTTCTGTCGGCCTCCCTTGGCCATATTCTTCTTCTTTTCCTTTTCTGGTCCTCCAAATTATTGGGGAATGGTCGTAGAACTCAAGACTCTACACTGTAAAAAACAAATTTTAAAGAAGCCAAACGGCGATCCTTGGAATGACAGGTCCTGATGCAACAAATTAATATTCCTGGAGGTAAAACAGTCCCCTATTCGGATCTCCAGGAGGGGACAGTATTGGGAGATGGCATTGTAAGATGCGCAGGGAGGGCAAAGAAGGCAGCAAAAAAAGATTTGAAGCTGGCAACCTGGAATGTTCAGACTATGCTTAGACCAGGTAAAATGATGGAAATCGCAGAGGAAATGACTAAATTTGACTTGGATATCGTGGCTCTGCAAGAGATTAGATGGCAGGACCAAGGCAGAATTGACAAACAGAACTTTACAATGTACTATAGTGGACCGGAAACTAGAACAGGACTGTTCGGAGCAGGCTTCATAATAAACAAAAAACTAAAAAAGCACATTTTAGCATTCGACCCTGTATCTGATAGAATTTGTAAATTGAGAATTAAATGTCGCATCAGAAACATCGCAATAATATATAGACATGCACCCACTGAAGAAAAAATTAATGATGATAAGGAAGAGTTCTATGACATCCTGAAGAAAACTGTAGAAGAGTATCCAAAATATGATAATGAAACTGATATTAGGAGACTTCAATGCTAAGGTCGGCCAAGAAAATTTCATGGCGGATGTGGCCGGAAAATTTTCATTACATGAGGAAACAAGTGATAATGGCAGAATGTTGGGACAGTTTGCAGCCTCCTGTAATATGATTATTGAAAGTACTTGCTTTAAACACAAAAGAATCCACCTTGGAACTTGGTCTGTACCGGGAAGTGATCAGGTAAATCAGATTGACCATGTACTAGTTGATAAAAGACATGGATCATCGGTGATTGACGTTAGAACACTAAGAGGACCAAATTGTGAGACAGACCACTTCCTAGTTAGAGTTAAGGTGAGAGAAAGACTGTCTAACCAACAAAGATGTCAGAACGAAAGAAGAATCCGATGGAATTCTGCAAAATTGAAGGTTACTCAGGAAAGCGAGAGGTACAGACAGAGGCTGGAGGAAAAGCTTGATCAGGGTACTTGGAGACATTCTGTGGAAGATCACTGGAGGGACATGGAAAGGGTGATAGTGGAAGCTGCTAAAGAAACAATTGGAGAAGTGGTCTACAAATGAAGAGTGGTATGATGAGGAGTGCCGAAGGAGGATTGAGAGAAGAAATGAAGACAGGCAAAGAATGCTACAGAGAAGGACAAGACAGAACTATGAAAATTATAGGGACAGCCGACGAAAAGCCAGCAAAACATGTAGACGAAAGAAAAGAGAATCATTAAAAAGACAGCTGGGAAACATAGAAGTCTTGCAAGAGAAGAGAGATGGCAGAGCCTTCTACAAGGAAGTGAGAAGCATGACCAAAAGTTACCAGCCAAGATTGAATATTTGCAATGACAGGGATGGAAATGCTTTGACAGAGGAAGATAAGGTGTTGGATAGATGGGCGGAATATTTTGAGATTGCACTGAATGAACAACAGAGAAATGAGGATGAAGAAAATAGAACCTTTCTTGGACCGGAAATCAATGTGGAAGAGCCTACTCATGATGAAGTAGAGCGTGCTATTGGACGACTCAATAGCAATAGAGCTCCAGGAAATGACCAGATGATAGATGAGCTGATAAGACATGGTGGAGAAGGGCTGAGCAGGGAGCTGCATCAACTGATTTGCCAAGTCTGGAAAGAGGAAGTGATGCCAGGTGATTGGAATGTTGGAATCATTGTCAATGCGCTTGAATCATTTGGCATTCCTAAAAAGCTTGTGCGATTGGTGAAGATGAGTCTGGAAGGGTCTACAGCAAGGATAGCAATTGGAGGAAGGAAGAGCAGAGAGATACGCATCACAAATGGAGTAAAGCAAGGCAATGCGCTAGCGGCGGTATTATTCAACCTTGCCTTGCATCATGCTATACAGAACCTGAACCTGGCTGGAAATATCTATTTTAGAATGAGTCAGGTAGGAGCATATGCAGATGACGTGGTTTGAATGGCGCGAAATGCTAACTGCATAAGGGAATGCTTTTCCAGCTTAGAAAGTGAGGCACAAAAAATGGGGTTGCAGGTAAATTATGGAAAAACAAAATATATGAGAATGTCCGCAGTGAACGCTAGAAGAAGAACAATTGACTTGGAGGTGGGAGAGAAAGTATTTGAAGGGGTGAATGAGTTTAAGTACCTTGGCACTATCCTCAATACTGGAAACAATATGACAGATGAAATTCAGAAACGTATTATGAGTGGGAACAGAGCATACTATATAAATAAGAGACTAATGACATCAAAAGTATTGGGTAAAAATAGTAAAATGAGGCTTTACAAAACTCTGATCAGACCTATTGTATGCTATGGTTCTGAGTCATGGACAATGACTAAGAAGGACAAAGAGGCATTGAGGGTATTTGAGTGAGGAATTGTGAGGAAAATTTTTGGTGCGGTAAGGGTAGCAGCGGATACATGGAGGAGAAGGAGCAATGCAGAGGAGGAGGAAGCACTGCAGGGTGAGAATATTGTTAGATTTGTCAAGGCCCAGAGAATAAGATGGCTTGGCCATGTGTGGAGAATGGATAATGAGAGGCTTCCAAGAGCGACACTGAATGGAAAAATAGATGGACCTAGAAGGAGAGGTCGTCCAAGAAAGAGATGGATAGATGGTGTGGAGGAGGACCTTAGAGTGATGGGAGTGAGAAACTGGAGAGAGTTGTGTCAGGATCGACCGAGATGGAGGAGAATCGATCGTGGCGGATGCCAAGGCCCACAGAGGGCTGTAGCGCCATAGGGTATGGTATGGTATGCTCCAATTGTGTCAGCTGATGGTTCAAACTAGGATTAAAATTAAACTGCTGCTGGGCCTGAAGGTAGCTGTAGTCAGGACAAACTTGAAAAAAATCTAATAATTATTCAGAATACAATATTAAGTTGAGAAACAACATGAATAATTGGAGTTAAGAAAAATCTAACAATAATTATTCAGAATACAACATTAAGTTGAGAAACAACATGAATAATTGAAGTTCAACACCTCTGAATGGTTCAATTGCCAGCAGGTAATCATAGTGTCACACCCATAGGGTGGCCACAAACGACAGGACAAGTGTGTTGAACATGTGTGTACACACATGTCGTCATACATTGTTGTGTCATCATAGTGAAAGGCTTCGAACATAAGTCTTCAAGGTTTGGTTTCTGTAACTTCAATTTTTTATGTTTATCTTTTCTCCACTACTCTGAGGATTTCATAATTAAAATTTTCAATTTTCCAGTTGTTTATTTATTGTTATTGGTTGTTTACTTTACATTAGAAGCCTCTCGATGATGACAAAACATGTGTGTGTGTGTGTGTGTGTGTGTGTGTGTGTGTGTGTGTGTGTGTGTGTGTGTGTGTGTGTGTGTGTGTGTGTGTGTGTATATGATAAACATGTTTATCATGAGCATGTCCTACCGTTAGTGGCCAGCCCCGAGAAAATACATTCGATAGAAATCAAGTTCACAATCAGAGACCAATTCACATCGCCATAGCGCAGCCTGAAAGACGTCGCCGACATATCTTCTAATGCCGCATCCACATGTTGGCCCAATGACGACCAGCGCCAGTGTGTGGATGGGTGGTTTGCCAACGCTGGCTACCGCTGGCCTTCATTGGGCACTGGTCACATTGCAGGCTGGGCCAACAAATATATTCAGGTCCACGTTATAATGGCAGTGTTTAATTAGCAATGGTATTGCTATCCTTGTCTGTCATTCAACAAAGCGGATAGCGCTATCTCTTTCTCTCTTTCCTCTGTTGCCAGATCGTCTTTTAACTATGTAGAATTATTAATTAAACAAAATATTTCATCTTAATTATGAAAATTCATTATGTAATTATTAAACTAGTAGTTCTGTGAACAGTAGACCTCGCCCTCAGTGAGTTACATTGACCTGTTATGTTTTCTCAAAAATTAATAAATAATTTATCAATTAAAAATGTCTGGAAAAAATCCTAAATAAACATAGAGCTTTCTGTCCTATATCGTACCGTGACGTGTCGTCCCGAATGTGAGTGTGAGCGCTGTTATAAGGTCTGGCTGCAACTGTCTACAACGTTGATGGAATGATACAATTTTCAAGATGTTCGATGTTTTTGAACGGGTAGTATTATAGTCAACTGTCTACTAACGTTAATGGAAAAATACATTTTCAAGATATTCGATGTTTTTGAACGGGTAGTATTATAGTCCACTAGACAGCTGATTATGATTAATAATTCTATAGTCGGATTTTTACGGTAATATTGGCGTATGAAGGAGGCTCCTTTTTCCTTTTATATTATCCTTGAAATGCAAAATTTCAAAAAACCTTGTATATACGTCGAAGCGCAATTTAAAAATGAGTGTGTTAAATTAGCAATGGTATTGCCATCCTTGTCTGTCATTCAACAAAGCGGATAGTGCTATCTCTTTCTCGCTTTGCTCTGTTACCAGATCGTCTTTTAACTATGTAGAATTATTAATTAATTAAACAAAATATTTCATCTTAATTATGAAAAATATCTAATTTTACCTGTCAAATTTCATGAGAATCTATTATCGCGTTTCGCCGTAAATGCGCAACATAAAAACATATAAACATTCAAACATTTAAACATTAAGAGAAATGCCAAACCGTCGACTTGAATCTTAGACCTCACTTCGCTCGGTCAAAAATGCAAATTCTTCCTTCATAAAAAATAATTGATTATTTTAAACGAGAATAAACAGTTAATATTACATCAATAAACCTGTATCAGCTACCGTCTATAGAAGGCACTGACAAGACAGAGGATCGGCAACGTTGTTCTGCTATCTTTCTTCACTGCCATTATAACGTGGACCTCACTATAGGCCAACATGTGGACTATGCAAAATGCTAATCAATATGTTTATTGCAAGCCTTCTCGTCACAGAAGCTACATAATACTCGTCGTCAATTCTACGTTTTCCAACATAGCCGTCACAGGTATCTGGGGCACCGCATACGCTCCGATAAATAGAGATAGAAATATTTATTAGCCAATAAATACTTGAAATAGTACAGTGTGCCATGTCACATAATATGGATTACATAGATGAACAATGACACTCGAGACCACAGCTCAAGCTTTTTGTGTAGTTGAGAAGTTGATATTGTGGTAATTATTCATATTGAATGGAAAAGACTAAGAAATTGTCAAAAAAACCACTGATTTATTTAAACCACTGAAACCGGTCTTTCTAATTATCAATAAATCAGTGGTTGTTTGACAATTTCTTAGGCCCGGTTGCACAACAGCCGGTTAAATTTTAACCGTGATTAATATCACGAGAACCAATCAGAGAAGGCGTTTTTGAAAAGACGGCTTCTCTGATTGGTTCTCATGGAATTAATCTCGGTTAAAATTTAACCGGCTGTTGTGCAACTGGCACTTAGTCTTTTTCATTCAATATTTTCATTCAACAGCTCAAGCTGTCATAAAATGCCAAACGGATGAACACATACAGCACTCGTCCCGTAGCTTTGTCTCGGTGACTTTGAAATGGCATATAGACAAGGTATGGTTCGTGGGGTAATATTCACGGCTTTGAAAAATCATCAAGCTTCAGAGACCTACAGAGTTTCCTTGAAAAAGGCTCCCTACACACAGAGATTCTTCATGAATGAGAGAGTTGCAACGTATCACCAACAATGGAAAGAGCATGTTGAACAAATGTAAACTGATAGGCTGCTGTGTTGTGATAAAAGGACTTCAAATTTTCATTGTGTATCTTTTCGGATGCAACAAATTGCTTTTGAGAAGATACAGAACAGCATCTGTTGCTTATGGATATATATTCTATTCAAGCTCTTTGTGTATCTTTTCGGATGCAACACGTTGCTTCTGAGAAGATACAAAAGAGTATATGTTGCTTATGGAAAGATGCATTATTAAAGCTACTTGGGTATCTTTTCGGATGCAACACGTTGCTTTTGAGAAGTTACAAAAGAGCATCTGTTGCTTATGGAAAGATACATTAAAGCTCCTTGTGTATCTTTTCGGATGCAACACGTTGCTTTTGAGAAGATAAAAAAGAGAGCATCTGTTGCTTATGGAAAGATACATCAAAGCTCCTTGATGTGTATATTTTCGGATAAATAAAGGGTCTGTATAAGTAACCAGACTGACCTCAGGACATTTTTTATTGGCAAAAAATGTACAATTTTTCATTAGATATCTTCAAAGTAGTCCCTATTGGAGTCGATAACACGCTGATACCGGATTTTCAAATCCCTGAATGTTCCCTGTAAGTCGGCAACCTCTATGCTGTCTAGAGCCCTCGTCGTAGCACGTTGAACGTTTTCCAGAGTCCCGAACCGCTTACAGTTTGGCCGGGTGGCCGTCCGGGGATTGCCGATTCGTGGATCCTCCATCACGACAGTGCTCCGTCGCACACCTGCCTGCTCGTCACCGAGCAGTTGGCCAAATAGTCGAGGGTAGCATTGCCACCTGATACACAATTCGGCTTCAGGAATGGTCTGGGGACACGAGAGGCTCTTTTTGCTTTTAACGTAATTTTGCAGCGATGCCTGGATGTAAATCAGCCAGTATTTGCATGTTTGATTATAACAAGGCGTTTGATAAGGTGCAACATAACAAGCTACTAGATATCCTCAAAGAAATGCAATTGGATGCTCGTGACTCCCGCCTGATAAGGAACCTGTATTATAACCAAAAGGCCACAGTACGGGTGCAATCTGAGTTGAGTGAAGAGCTGGAAATCAAACTAGGGGTTCGTCAGGGCTGTGTGCTTTCACCACTCATTTTCAACATTTATTCCGAAAGAATCATCAGCAAGGCCCTAGAAGATGAGACTGGAGGTATAAGAGTTAATTGCACACCTATCAACAACCTAAGGTATGCGGATGACACTGTACTGCTGGCACAAAATATGGAAGATCTCCAGAGGATGCTGAACAGTGTCATTACTGCAAGCAAAGAAGGTGGTTTGAGTCTAAATTCTAAAAAGACAAAGTACATGGTAATCACCAAAGACCAACCTCCTATCGGGGATCTATTCGCTGAAGGAATCCGTTTGGAGCGGGTGGATTCCTACACGTACCTTGGGACACGGGTAACTTCCAATGCTGGTAACTGCTCAGAACTCAGAATAAGAATAGAGAAAGCACGTTCCACATTTATCAGGATCAAGAATTTACTGACATCAAAAGACATCAAGCTTGAATTACGAATGCGTCTCCTTGAATGTTTCGTGTTTCCTGTACTATTATATGGTGTGGAAGCATGGACATTGAATAGATGGGGTGAGAAGAAAATACAAGCCTTTGAGATGTGGACCTATCGCAGAATGCTGAGAATCTCATACACCAATCATATTACAAATGAAGAGGTTCTGAGGAGAATGGGTAAGAAACTGCAACTCATTGGTGAAATCAAGGAGCGCAAATAAAGGTACCTGGGTCATATAATGAGAGGTCACAAGTATGGAATATTGCACCTCATTATGCAAGGCAAAATAACAGGTAGGAGGTCAGTGGGCGAAGAAGGATATCTTGGTTGCGCAATTTAAGGGATTGGTTCAAGTGCACCTCAAATGAACTTTTCAAGTCAGCTGTAAGCAGGGTGAAAATTGCCATCATGATAGCCAACCTCCGCAATGGAGACGGCACATGAAGAAGAAGAAGCATTGCCACATCCTCCTTACAGCCCGGATATGGCACCACCGGACTTCTTTTTGTTCCCCAAGGGAAAGCGGTTCGGGACTCTGGAAAACGTTCAACTTGCTACGACGAGGGTTGCCGACTTAGAGGGAGCGTTCAGGGATTTGAAAATCCGGTATCAGCGTGTTATCACCTCCAATAGGGACTACTTTGAAGATATCTAATGAAAAATTGTACATATTTTGCCAATAAAAAATTTCCTGAGATCAGTCCGGTTACTTATTATACAGACCCTGTACGTTGCTTTCGAGAAGATAGAAAAGAGCATCTATTGCTTATGGAAAGATACATTAAAGCTCCTTGTGAATCATTTCGGATGCAACACGTTGCTTTTGAGAAGATACAAAAGAGCATCTGTTGCATATGGAAAGAAACATTTTCAAAAATGTTCCATGATTTTGAACGGGTAGTATTGTGGTCTAGTGGCCCTCCGTCGATAGGCAGAACTACAGCACCCAGACTGTAGCTTTCGGTGAGAACAGTCCGTGGCTTGCGTATTAATAGACGGACATATGACAATAGGCTGGGATACGTGATACGTCGCCCGAAGACGTCACACAAGCTACCCCACGACGGTGTAAAATGGCCTCAAGTTGAGATAACACACAACAGTATATCTGCCCTTGTAATTGTCATCGTCGTCTTCATCATAATATCGTTGTCCAGCTCTTGTGATTGATAAAAAAGTAAATTCGTATGGCTTTTCTTGGTGGGGAGTCCCTTGCGGGAAGGTCCCACCGCCTGAATATATAATTTAAGCCGTCAATGGGCCTTACGACTGTCATACTTCAGCCGGGACCGACAGTTTAACGTGCCCATCCGATAACACGGGAGTGATCTGGTTAAAAAACTTTTGGTATTGAGAGGGTTTGAACCCGGGATCTCTGTGCTGCTACGCAAGCACTCTATCCACTAGACCACGGATCACTGTGATTGATAATATTTATTTGATTAATTTGTAATCTTTGTTTTACTTTTATGGCAAATGAATGAATTTGAATTCTGAATAGTAACTATAATGAGCTTCACGTTTTAGGCTCGTATCACATGAAGCCACCAATCTCGGTAACCAGTGGGTAGCCACATAGCAACCATTGGCGGCCGAGTGTAAGAGCATGTTCACATGACAGCGATTTACGCTCGGTTGTCGCGCGGTTGACCAACTAAAGTTACCAGGTATAGGGAAAGACATGGTGCCGTACACATGCAACGTTCGGTTTGAGCAGTCGCCGGCGAATCGCAGCGGTTGTAGTCTCCAGTCCAACCGCTCGGTTGTCGCTCTGTTGCCGGGCGGTTCGATATACTAGAGCAGGCGTGAGAGCAAACACATGTTTTCAGTCAACCGAGCAGTTTCGAGCAGAGCAGTTCACATAGTGCACATTCTATTACAATTTCAGTTCAATTAAAATTTATTCTATTACAATTTTCAGTTCAGTTTAAGTTAGTTTCTAAAGGATCATAGTTCATAGTAGTATCTAATTCAGTTTAAGTTAATTAGTAGAGGATCATAGTTCATAGTAGTAACTAATTCAGTTTAAGTTGATTGGTAGAGGATCATAGTTCTTAGTAGTATCTAGTTCAGTTAAGTTTCAAGTAGTTTACAGTAGAAATATGGAAGTATGCCCAGAATCCTTTGACACTGAATTGCAACTCTTCAACATTTTGTAATTGGAGTTGCATCTCCCAACTTCATTGCTGTACTGAGTACTGCTTTATTGTTACTGTACTGCCCGACTAGCAAGGTTCACTGAACCCTTAACCGAACGCAAACCGCTCCTGAATCGCTGTCACGTGTACGAGGCTGGCAAACCGAGCGATTTGGCAATCAAGCGACATCTGAGCGTAAATCGCTGTCATGTGAACAAGCTTTAAAGCACGCTAGGACACCAGTGAGACACCAGGATTGGTGGTGGCCAGAGTGAGACACCAGGATTGGTGGTGACCTGAGTGAGACACCAGGATTGGTGGTGACCTGAGTGAGTCACCAGCCGGGTCATCAATTCTGGTGGTCGGCCGCCAGAATCTGGTGATCCTATAGTGATGAAATTCACGTTATAAAGTCAGCAAATGATTGGCATTGGCTTTTTATCCTCAAGCCATTAACATACACATCGATTTTTGGACGTACGAGTTTTTGCCGTCCTTATAAATTCCAGCAGATTGAATGGAATCACATATTATTTTTGTCAAGTAGTGTTCAATCTAATAGAATTTGAAAGAACAGCAAAAAATCGTACGTCCAAAAATCGATGCATGTGTTAGGCTAGTTACACACAAAAGCCGGTTAAATTTTAACCGTGCTTAATTTTATGAGAACCCATTATAATCGCTACCCATCTAATCTTGTTTACCAAGAGTTTCAAGTTTTTAATATTGGACAGCTTTACATACGAGTTTCAATGAATTACATATACTACAACAAACACTTCATTTTCAATAATTTAGTTCATACTCATAATACAGGAAATCTAATTAACTTTGGTATTGCTCATCCCCGACTCCTACATAACTGATTTAAAAATAATAGTAAATACATCTGTCATATATTGTATAGAAACGTTCCCAATCATTTAAAACAGTCTGAAAATTACAGTATTAACACCTACAAGCAAGATTTTTTCTTTTTAACATTTTTATTGCCCATAAAAACAAAATACAAAATAAAAAAACTTACAAAAGAAATATTCTAGATTATAATATTATGCTATTTTACAAATAAATTAAAATTACATGGCACCACCCAGCAAGGGCAAAACCCTGACCGCTGAGTGAGAGTATCAGCTGTTTAGACAATATAAAAATTTATTTACTAATAATCAAAGCTACAAAAATCGAAGTTAACAATAAATTACTAGTAATTATAATATTTGACTGATGTCGAAGAAAAATTTTTGTATCACCCACTTATTTATCTGTTCCATCCTCTGTCTGCCCCTATTAGAAAGATATTCTGACAATGCATTGGCATGATATTATTATTTTTGAGCTAAGATACCCCAATTGTCTTCGCACTATTGTCAAATCTGAATAGTTTATATTATAAATGTTATGAGATGTAACTCTCAGGTTATACATAGAAACGTTATTATTCACTGTAAATTCATCCTTCCTCATCCATGCATAATAGAGAAGTTTCTTTATATAAATTTGACGTCCTGTCATCACTTTAAATTCGGCAAATGTTTCACTACTAGAAAAAGCTTTTGGCTTATTAAGAATTGCTTTTATTATCATTTTTTGAGATGTAAAAATTTTATTCATGAAAACATCATACGCTCCTCCCCATACCACTAACCCATATTGCAGCACCGATTGAACATAGGCAAAGTAAAGGACCCTAAGTAATTTAATGTCTAATATTTTAAGGACTTTATAAAAGATAAAGGAAATAAATTTTAAGCGTTTACAGATATATTCTATATGAGGCTCCCACTTAAGGTTACAATCAACCATGATGCCCAGATTTGAGTAGATGGTTATTGGAAATTGGCAGGGATGCTGCAGAGCAACTGATTCAATCCGCCTTCTTATTCAGAACTTGATCTCATAGTGAATTTGCCATTTATAATGAGTAGTATAGCCTTTAAGCTACTATATATATATTTGTCTGTATATACTAATAACCAATATAGAATTTCATTGTGTGCGATTTATATTCTTCATTTGCTGATGAATGTTAGTAGATTCAATTACAATCGTTTTAATTATAATATGTACAGAACATGAGAACATAATGTCAATGAACTTGAAAGAACTCACTCTCCACTCACAGACTCAAGTCTTTGTGGAGAGTATTCACTGTTAAATGTGTAAATGAATTTTATAAATGTGTATTATGTTTTATGAATAAAAAGCTATTTGATTTGATTTTGAACCAATCAGAAAAGGCCTTTTTGATAAACGGCTTCTCTGATCGTTCTCTTGGAATTAATCTCGATTACAATTTAACCGGCTTTTGTGCGACCAGTACTATCCATGCTTGTGAAGTTCCGTTTAATCTAATAGAATTCATGAGGACGAAAAAAAACGAAAGTCCAAATCGATGTGTGTATAACTGGCTTAACTAGACTTATCTGTCATTAAAGAAAGCTGATGGCTCTACCGCTTTCCAACTCTTCATCAATGCCAAATCTGTTTGGTTTGGTTTCGGTTTGGCAAAGGTGCGGAATTGAAAAATAATAGAACTACCTCCTTTATTTATTGAGAGACCACAAGGATAGCAAACTGTAGTTAATCAGACGCTGACTTTATAACTTGAATCTCGCTACAGCTAAAATAACAAGGCCTACAGAAAATTGTAATAAATCAAAGAAAATCACTGAAACAAAACACAGACTAACCTGTCAAGTGCCATACTTGATGCTTCTGGTCCATGACAGGAGAACAGCTGTAGAGATCATAGCAGGGTGCCAAGCTACGATGAACGAATGCACACAGATATTGAGTCATGGTTTCCACACCTCCAGCAATCAGCATCATAGCCTACCTACAACAAATATGTGGCATTGAAATTTCCGAAAATTCTACATCAGATTTTTATGAAACCAATAGTGAAGTAAAACAGGGGGAGCTTGAATAAAGTCAAATAACTTACTGTAAAAGAAACAATTTATTTTTATTCAACAAGACTTGGTAATTGAAGATATTCAAAATCGAATCAAAAATTCTTTATTGGTTCTTCAAAACAAAAAACAAAACGTTCAGCAAAAATGTAAGAAATCAAAACACCTGCAAGGGAAATCCTGTGAGGTAATAGATTCAGATTAGAGATTGATGAACTCACAGATCTGGGTGAATTCCAAACCACTGGAAAATGTCTACCAAAAGTTGAATGTTGATGCTGGTCAAAAAGCGATCACCCATCCAACAGGAGTATAGAGCGCTCAAGTATTACAGTTGTATTCAAATATGATTATCAGTTTAAAGAGCGTGCACTAGGTCGATGGAGCGGCGAGGCGCGGAGAAATTTCGACCTGGAATTAAATACATGTGATGAGGTGTACCTCCGTGCATTGGGTCGGGAGCGCGGCGCGGCGCAACGCGGATCTGGAAAAGTCCCTGGACTTTTCGGGGTCGGAACCGCGCCGCGCCGCTCTACCGACCTACTGCACGGAGGGTTGGTCGGATTTTTTCCGCGCTCGGATAACTTCGTGAGGGCTCGGCTCCTTCCGAGCTGTGCTTCAGTAAACATCCTGCTGTTCTGTAGTCTCCCAGTTCACATTCTGATCAATTACCTACGATTATGCTAAGTTAATGGAATGTACCCACATTTTCTCCTTTTTCCTTGATGGTTCCCTCTTCCTCTTCTTCAACCACAACTTCCAAAAATAACATTTCTTCATCTGAGTCATCCATTACTCACGTCTTGCCACTTTGTCACAAATTAGAACTGACCTCAATCTGAACTCTAACCTCAGATCGCATTTGACAAGTCTATGTCATGAATAACTAATACTAAACAGGGCTCTGTGCTTGGACCGACTCTTTTCAATTTATTTATAAACGACCTGCCAAATAATGTAGATGGCAAGCTCATTTTATATGCTGACGATACAACGGTTCTGGTTACTGGTAAGGATGATAGAGAAGTTATGATTAGGGCTGAAACGGCTATGCATCAACTCAACAATTGGTTTGGTCATAATGCATTGAAGTTGAATATGACTAAATCCAACTATATCAGGTTTGCCGTGACGGGACATCATGCTGAACCTTCAAACCTGAATGCTTCAAATGGGAGGGAGTTCTTGTCTGTTGAAGTGACTAGTTTTCTTGGAGTGGAATTGCAAAAAAATATGAAATGGGATAAACACTTGGAAAAACTTATAAAACAGCTCTATCATGCACTTTTTGCACTGATAACTGTGAGGACTGCATCCACTATAAAGACAGCTCAGAAGGTGTATCATGGATATTTTTTAGCCCTAATACGCTACAGCATCTTCTTTTGGGGGAATAGTAAAAATAATTTATATAAAATATTTAAGATGCAAAAGAAAGCTGTTCGTGTTTGGAGGGCTTGCGGCCATCCAATTCATGTAGGCCCATTTTTAGAAAATACAGGTTTCTCACGGTCCCAGCATTGCACTTCCTTGAGACTGTAAATTTTGTCTTCAGAAATTCAGAGAGATTTGAAGGAAATTTAGTTTGTCATGGCTATAGCACAAGAGCAAAGAGTTCAGCTGTATATCAGTACGATTGAATGAAAAAGACTAAGAAATTGTCAAAAAACCACTGATTTATTGATAATTAGAAATACCGGTTTCGGTTATTACACCATTGTCAATCTCTGATAAACAATGTTAAAGATAAACAACTGATAGTGAGTTTATCAGAGATTGACAATGGTGTAATAACCGAAACCGGTCTTTCTAATTATCAATAAATCAGTGGTTTTTTTGACAATTTCTTAGTCTTTTTCATTCAATATGAATAATTACCACAATATCAACTTCTCAACTACACAAAAAGTATATCAGTACCCCGCTCACAGACTGACACTTTTGGAAAAAGGACCATATTATTCGGGACTGAAGCTTTTCAATTGTCTACCTGAAAGAATACGGTTACGTGGTAGTCATAGGCTTTTCTTGTCTTCAATTACTAATGTACTTGTGGAAGCGTGTCCCTATACAATGGAGGAATGTTGTGGTGCCTTCATACTTTGAGTTTATACAGATGCATACACTCTGCATGGAAAAATGTTCATGACATGTTACATGCCACTCGAGCTCTGCTCAGCTTTGTGGCTTCACGTAACAAATGACAATAATAATAACAATAATAATAATCCAAAACGGCGCCGCGTCGCGCTCGCAGTGCACGGACCTTCCATTTTTTGCTTTCCTGCGCTCCGCGCCGGTCCACCGACCTAGTGCACACTCACCTCAATAAGCCTAAACACCTCGCCAACAATGCATCTCTCTGGCTAAAAAAAACTGGACAACTTTTGTTGCTCTACATTTAAGAACAACAACTTGTTTTCTACAAAATTGACAATTTTAGTTGCTCTACATTTGAGAACAGCAAATTTTTTTCTACAAAAAAGACATTTTTTTGCTTTAAATTTTAGCATTGAGAACAGTAACTTATTTTCTACAAAAGACTGACAAATTTTGTATAGAGAACTAATTGTGGACAACATTATTATCGACACCTTTGGTGTAAACACAGCTTTAATCTGTATCATGCAAAAATGTCCAAGTCATGAAAACGTCAATAATTATTGAAAAACGTTAATCTTATTCTAAGAAATGATAGATGGCCTATTGAATACCCAACTTTGAAAGTCATTTTATTTAATTAAGATACGAATAAAGCTGGCCACTAACGACAGGACATGAAAGATGAACATTTGTGTACACAATAATATCGTCATACATTTTAGTCACAATAGCTAAAGGCTTCAAACAAGTTTTTTTGAGGCTGTGTTTTTGTATCTTTGATTTTTCAACACAAATCTACTTAAGGTTAAATTATTATTGTATTATTCAAGGTTTATTCATAGTTGTTGATTGTTTATTTTATGTTAGAAGCGTCTCACTGATGACAAAACATATGCATGATGAACATGTGCATATGTATGATAAACATGCATGTTTACTATACCGTAATACATGTGTCCTACCGTTAGTGGCCTAAGATGAACATGAAAAAACGTAGGCCTATAATTGCTAGTTTGATAAAACACACATAGGTAATAAAGAATATAAAAATAAAACATAAAGTTGATTGATATTAACAATTATTAATAATATTTAAAGGATTATTTTATTGAACTAATTAAATTATTAGGATCCAACAAAAATGAAAATGAAGAAGTCGCTCAGCTACTTGACAACACCCGTATGTTACGCATATTGAAAAAAAATCCGAAGATAAAAGATCAAACCCTTCGAATTGCGTAGTGTTGTGAAGTAAATTGTGTAGTGATGACACGTAATTTCTTACTATAAGGATAGCGAGAAAACCCGCTTCCAAAGGAGCAAATACTTAAAAGCATATTATTGAAGATATTTGGTATAGCCTACCAAAGATTTACCCACTATAATGTTGGAATAAAAATGCCTAACTAAATACCAATCTGGAGAAAAGGGAGAATATCTCACTTCAACGGAAGCTTTCAAGTGTTTAATTGAACTGCCGTTACATACACTAGAGTCCCGATTAACCGAGTTAATCGGGACCGCTACAACCTCGGATAGTCAAATACTCGGTTAACACGGAGGGCCTAATCTAAATAAGGGGGGTTAAGGAAATCAAATAAAAATACGTACCATGTGATGTACACCAATATGAACTATATTCAAAACCACACAACTAAGATAATAGTAGTACATACTTTAAAGTATTAAAAAGTTACAAAGGTTTGAAAAAATCTTTGACAGTTCTTTGTGTAATCGAACTGCTACGCTTCTTAGCTGCCAAACTGACCTTGACCTTGGCCGATCCGAGGCTCGGTTAACACGGAACCTCGGTTGACCGAGACTCGGTTAATCGAGACTCTAGTGTAGATTAAAAAGAGCTATACTTAGAATGAATGTAGAAAACATCAATCAAATAATCTATACTATAATAAAGGAAAAAAACTGGCTTATACACGTACGGGATAAGAAAAGTATTCTTGACGCATCATCACGTCTAAACTACTGGACTGAAATTAAGTGGAAATTTTGCATAAATTATATAGATTCTTAATTAACTAAGGATGGTTCTAGGCCTATATCAAACTCTTCAAGATTCCACTCGGTCAAGTTTTCTGTTTTTCAAGTTTTAAAATAGACCCTTGCGGAGCACGGGTTACCTGCTAGTTGAAAATATTAGAAGAGATCCGTAGAAGAAAATTTAACATAAACTAAACACTAAACTGTATTAAACGACACTTTAGGCTATAGACCTAACTGCAGTAAACGTTCAAAGACAAAGACATTAATTTATTATGAATAAATATTTGACAATAGCCTAATCTTAAATTTGACTAACTTGTCTCCAACTGTAACAAACAGTATGTGAAAGTGAAGAAATTATCACGCTAACTGAAACTTTTAATGAGATAACCAAAAAATTAGAACTCAAACTAAATTATTAAGCTCAGCAACACAGTAATTGGAAATTGGAATCAATTTTATAGGTTATGTGAGCCAAACCAGTGATATGCGTAGCCTACCTTAGGCACCTCACATTTTAATAAAATAATTTAGTATAATCAATTTTAAAAGCTATCTAATTAGGTGATTTGTAATTAAACTTTAATTAACAAGTAGTTAGAACCTGTTGATATTACCATCAAACCTGTTGATCTATGTACCTAGGCCTAGCGACTACACCGTTCACCGTAACTTATCTCATGGATAAAATACTGAATGGAACATAATTAGCCATCGACAATGTGTTGATTATTCAATTTTATAAACAATTTTGTAAAGATATCATTGCATACTAAAATGTAAATGAATTAGCCAGAGCCTACCTTCTAGTTTCTCAGTACGAAGAATGCCGTAAAAGCATCAACTATAGAATTCGAACCACAAACATGAAATTGTTTCGGAGTTATTATTCACAAGGAAAATATTATTAATTAACAGCACAAAAACTATAGGGATTAATATTTTAACACGAAAATGTGAAAGCCGGTTGACAAAGAAAAGACAAGATGTCATTACTCATCCAACTCGATTGGATGATTGATCGACATTTCAGGTTCGATATTTATATATTGATTACTTGACGAATTTTTGCCATCGATATATTGCTTTCAATATATCGGATGACCGATAATCGACCACCAGTTAAGAACCGGTTGCACAAAAGCCGGTTAAAATTTAATCTTGATTAATTTCACAAGGAACAATCCGAGAAGGTGTTTTGAAAAGAGGGATTCTCTAATTGGTTCTCGTGAAATTAATGACGATTAAAATTTAACCGGCTTTTGTGGAACCGGGCCTAGGGCTACATCATTAGCAACCAAATATTTTTCGACAGGTATAATCCGTATCATGGCCAAAAGACTTGACTTCAATCTAAAAATTATCATACTACATCTTAAAGTTAATAAACTCATAACCTTTTCCTTCCTACAAGAATCGAAAATTCATCAACTAAGAAATTAAGATATTTATTATGGTAATATCAATGAATTGACTCTTACAACTTCATAATCTATATTATATCATTACTAGAACTATGCAATATGGAGTGGGATTTCAGATTTTTGAAGAGATTTGTCCTGAATTGTCTAGTAATTTGCAGCTAGCTCATCCCAATAAAATAAAATTTTGATACGGTAATTGAATTTTTATAGTTAGGTAGTTGAACTTTAATAGATGAGCTGCAAATCACTAGGCCAATACGCCTTTCTCTATACAACTCAAAAGATTCTGAAATCTCACGACCATATGCCAAATTTCTTAATGATAAAAGATGAAATACGAGTGAAGTACAGTACCTAATAAAATATAAATCATTGATAATAAAGTACAATCACAGCTAATAACGAATGAATGTAGCAGCCTACGTGTGAAATGTGTTATGACGAATGGCCTACCTGTTTCCAAAGGGGAACTTCATCACTTGCACACTTTCACTTCAAATTTCGACACAAATAAACCGCACAACCGGTAAATTAATTACACCATTGATAAATACATTTGAATAGCTTTATATTGCGCACAAACACGATAATGAACTCAGATTTTACACTAGTAATATTGATGAAATTAATGGGACACGAAGTGAAAGCAACCTTTCTTATGTCTGAACTGCTCACTGCCAAGACTGAACAGGTAGCCTTGCAAGGCAGAACAAGGTACGCCATCTACAGTGCAAACATGGGCATCGACCAATCACAGCGCTCGACACAAAACTAGCAACCAATCACAAAGCTCGACTCGAAATGAACAAGAGAACAGCCAATCACAGACCTCGTTTCTCCCGAGTAGAGGAGATCGTTCCCATGAACAAAGGATATAATATCGTACAGCAACAAATTTGTTAATTCCAATATGGCCAGAAAATAAAATCAAAAAACTTGAAAATATTGTTTCAATTTTTAAATACACTGAATTTGAATTATGGATTGCGGTACTTATTTTGTATGAAATAAATATTATCTAATATTGTTAGATCATACGAAAAGGGTTAAGGCATTCTAAATAAATCGAAATAGAACAAAGTTAAGGTGAAATAAGCTAAGGTCATGACAAGAAAAATAACAATTGATACAAGCGAGGCCTGGAAAAATACTTGACAGATTATAAGCAAATAAAAGAGTGATATTAATTATCAGATTAATATTAAAACATTCATCAATCATGCCATAGTAATCTAAATAAAGATGATGAATAGCCTATGCTATGTGATCTTAGGTTTCCAAAATCATGATAATTTAGCTGCCAACATTTTATTGTATAGTACGCTATAGAAGCTCAGATTGTTTTATCATAGTAATTTACTAATTAATTGAACAAATAAGTTATCTGAGTACTTACATTTTGCTTTCAAGTCTTCAGCAACTCTGACGAGATATTTGTGATAGAGCAACCAATAAATTATCCTCAACCTGTAAATTAACACATCTTATAATATGGCTATAATATTGAAACAATATGTGACAGAATAAACTATAATCAGAAACGTTTAAAAAGATTTAACATTCAGCAAAGATTTAACACTCCTTCTAAAGGCTATAATAAATAACTATATTATTCACGCTTGAATCTGAATCATTAGATCCTAGAAACATTGTTGTTTTTAAATTTTGTCTAAGCCCAATAGTTGTTGAAAACATGAAACAAAATACTCGAACTCGAGTTGAAACAAAAATAAGTTTCTATGCATGAACAACAGTGAGAAAACACAAGAGGCATTCATAAGTATTTCGTATAAATAATGGATTTTTTTCAACATAAACATCTAAATACATAGTATTGTGATAACTCACCAACTAATTTTGAAATTAAACCGGAAAAATATTCTTCTAATTTTGTTTTACGATGGTGTAAGGCGTGAAGCCCAACGCAAGAAAGAAGGAAGCAAGCAGACAGCCGACAGCCATCACAGATTCACAGAAAAACAGCTGAGCACCCACTGCTGACTGAATCTGTGCTATCGCTGCTCAATGGTCAAAAAAGAAAGCTTAAAATGAAAGATTTATCCTCAGTTCTAACTTTTGAATCAAAATCGAATAAATGAATAATCGGGTTTTGATAGGTAACATAGGATGTGATTGATTACCAATTTCTAAAATAGAAATTAAAAACAAAATCTTTAATTGAGTATCTCTCTTATCGTACCCTGTCTGGACGAAACAAACTTGATTGATCAATAATTGTAGGTTGTGACATTTGAGCGTTGTTAATGTCTTTGAAGCAGAAAGCATATTATACTATAGTGAGGTCCACGTTAAAAAGACAGTATTTGATCAACTTTGGTTTTGCTATCCTTGTCTATCATTCGACAAAGCCGGCGGTACTATTCTTTTCTAGGTCCACAACGATGCCAATTATGTTTTTGGCAGTGTAGAAATATAATTAATTAATGCAGAGAATCGGCATCGCTATTCTTCTATCCTTATCCACTGCCATTATAACGTGGACCTCACTATATTGATTTGATATAACTATCAATTAAAAGTAAATTTATAATCTGTTAGATGATTTATATTATTGAATGGAAAAGACTAAGAAATTGTCAAAAAAACACTGATTTATTGATAATTAGAAAGACCGGTTTCGGTTATTACACCATTGTCAATCTCTGATAAACTCAGTTCACTCAGTTTATCAGAGATTGACAATGGTGTAATAAACGAAACCGGTCTTTCTAATTATCAATAAATCAGTGGTTTTTTGACAATTTCTTAGTCTTTTTCATTCAATATGAATAATTACCAAAATATCAACTTCTCAACTACACAAAAAGTGATTTATATTAGTTTTAGCACTAAAAATCATAGGCTTGTTTAACAGTATATCATTTAGAGGTATTTACATAAAAACTATGGTTTGAATTACCATGGTTCTAGGTATTATCATTATAATAAATCTTATAATGTTTCTCATATTATACTATTGATTTGATATTGCTATAACAATAGAACTATAATTTTTATCTATGTTCACTTTATAATTTCGGTGAAAAAAATTTGTCTTTTATGGAGGATGTCTGATCTGTACAGTGTATCTGATGTAGGTAATATTAACTGTCCATTTTATACTTGTTAAAAATGATGAATTGGATACATTTGGAAGCAGTGGTGGAGTTTGGTGTCCCTCAGGGATCGATCCTGGCTCCTTTGCTTTTCCTACTAGTAGTTCTGTGAACAGTAGACCTCACGCAGTATTCTCATCCACAAGTACCAGATATCAACTGTTTTAAATGTTAACAAACACAGTTCACGTTTGAATTTGTATTTCATATGATATAATTCATCCAGTTCCGTGATGATCTTTCTACCTGATGAAAATTTATTTTTCAGAATCAAAAATATTATAATTTCTCCAGCATTATTTAGTTCATTGTTTATTTTATGTACTATTTTAATTAGTTTTTTTGAATGTGAGAATATTGATACTGATGGGCACGCATAATAATAATACCTTGACTGCAAAACAAAATATTGAAACCAAAGACCTTAAAGCTGAGAGCTGCGATTAGACCAAATTTATTAAAAATATGTTAATAACTCAATCCTTTTAGATTATATTAGATTAAACATAACTTATCATACACTTGATGAACATATGTGTTTGTCAACTTCCGTTCAATCTAATAGAATCTATAAGGATTAAGTTATAACCATTCTGTTAATAACTTTGGTGTAAACCCAGCTTAAAGATGCATACCTCTTTAAAACTATAGACCTTATACAAATAATACAGTAATAGACTGGCTTCTCCACACATCTGTGTAATCACTTGTCAGCTGATTTATGATGAATAATTCTATAGTCTGATTTTTACTCTAATATTGGCGTATGAAGGAGGCATCTTTTTCCTTTTATTATTATCCTTGAAATGCAAAATTTCCAAAAACCTTGTATATACGTCGACGCGAAATTAAAAATGAAAATACCTGTCAAATTTCATGAAAATCTATTACCGCGTTTCGCCGTAAATACGCAACATATAAATATATAAACATATTAACATTTAAACATTAAGTGAAATGCCAAACCGTCGAATTGAATCTTAGACCTCACTTCGTTCGGTCAATTAATGATAAATGACCTCCCCTGTGTTATTTCAACCGACACCATCCTATATGCGTATGATACTTCTTTGATGTCTTGTGGTGGGGACTTAAATAAGTTGAGAGTAAGAATGGAGGGCCACAGGAGAGAGACCTGTGAGTGGTTGGAGGCCAACGGAATCTCCATGAATGTTAATAAGACCCAAACTCTTTTCTGTGGCTTGAAGCATAGTGCTGACTCTCATTAGTCCATTGGAAAAATATCAAGCAAGCTCCTATAGTGAGGTCCACGTTATAATGACAGTTTTTGATCAACTTTGGTTTTGCTATCCATTGTCTATCATTCGACAAAGCTGGTGGTACTATCCTTTTCTAGGTCTACAACAATGACAATTATGTTTTTGACGGTGTAGAAATATAATTAATTAATGCAGAGAATTGGCATTGCTATTCTTCTATCTTTATCCACTGCCATTATAACGTGGACCACACTATAGGCGTCTACAAAGACCAAAAGTTAACAAGGGAGCCTCATATTGTAGAAATCTTTGTGGCTAGCTCTCAAAGTCTATTTACCTCACGTCTCAAGAGCCAACTGTTGAGTGATTATTTGGGTATGGCATATTTCAGTTTGTTCCACAGTCTTCTGTCATATGGTATCCTACACTGGGGTGGAAGTAGTCATGTTTCTGTTGTTCTTCTCCTCCAGGAAAAAGCTGTGAGGATAATAATGGGGGCCACTTTCAGGGAACATTGTATGAACATTATTTATTTATTTATCACCTTGTTTACAAATATTTAACATGAGGAAAGGCACAACAGGCTCATGCCCAAAACTGTCCCATTTCCAATTTATACTATACTGTCCAAATCAAAATGTTGGTTCCACTTTTCAAAATACAATTTACGCTCTTCAATACTCAGATAAACGAGTAAACTTTGAATCAAACAGGGCCGTTTGCACAGTCGAAGCTTAAACTCGATTTAATCAGCTGGTAGCTTAAACTCAAAATGAAACATATTATAACAAATTAGACTTGATACGGATTTAATCCAGTTTAAAATGAAATTTAGTTTAAACTGTCACTGTGCAAACGGCCCTAAGAGTCTAAAATTAGAAAATCTAGAACAGTAACTTAATAATTATTCAAAAAGTCTAAATTTTGAAACTAGAAATTTTTGAGCTAAAAACTTCACACTACAGAAAACTGTAAAACTGTTATTTGTTTCTCTTGGAATATTAACGGTTTACAACCAATATATTTATGTTGTTGCCCACAACAGGCTCATGCCTAAAACAGTCCCATTTCCAATTTATACTATATACTATATACATGAAAATAAGAGTCAAATGAACACAAGAGGTATGGTTCATTCATACAACACCCGCCAAAGACAACAACTTGATACCCAACGTACAAGATTAACCAAAGTACGGTTCAGAAGTCCCTTCACGTCTTGGGAACAAAGGTCTACAATAGGTTGCCAGAGTCAATAGAAAATTATCCAGTCTCTTTGTTCAGCAAATCACTATTTGATCTTCTGCGTGCAAACCCCTTCTATTCTTTGGAGGAGTTTTTCACACATCCTTTATAATAAATTAAGTGTTAAATGTTATGAATATTTTATTGACGTTGCTGATGACTGTATGGTCCGATAGCAAAAGAATTAAATCTATCTATCTATCTAGAGCATAAACTAATAATAATAAATAATACAATAATGAATATTATATACGGTACATTTAATTCTCTTGACAATAAATACTCTCATGCAAGGGAAGCTTCCCTGTACGCATGGAGGAGTTGCTGCAGACCCTAGAAACTCACTTATAGTAGAAAAATAAATTTGTTTAAGAATTCCTTACATAATGTATCCATCTATCTATCTTTATTCATTAAGAAATTATAATATTTTTCAATGATTTAATAATATATTTTCATAATTGAGATTAAATATTTCTTAAATTGGTTATATTTCCTCATTGTTTAAAACCGATCTGGAAGTGTTGGGGATGAAGAAAAGGATAGCTCAATCTGCTTTGTCGAATGATAGACAAAAATAACAGAACCAATGTTAGTTGAATAATGCTGTCATTATAACGTGGACCTTAGTATAGTATTTGAGTATTTGACAAGAAAGCAATAGCCTATAGGTATACGGTATAATCTCCTTAAGATTCAGGCATCAATATGAATTTTGATAATAACAATTGAGATATAAAACTAGTAGAATTGATGGTGATGTTGTGAAATCTCTCCATAATGAGAAAACAAGGATATTGTCGAACTTCACTAAAAATGTATTGAAAACTTTAAAACAGTACCATGGTTTCACATTTACCAACGCATCATCAGCTGTACTGAGAAATGAGGATACAGAAACATTCTTAACCTAATCTTAGAAATCTAGAGCTCCTAACAATTGAATATTTTTGTAACTTAACTTACTTCAATATCCTGTTGATTCTCTCCCAATCATTAATTTGATATTGTGATTGTAGAATGTAATGTAATAAATGAATAAATAAATATATTAATTTTTTCATAGAAAGAAAAACGATTTGGCAACGGTGCGAAGATAGAAAATGATAGAGCTATCTGCTTTGTCAAATCACAGACAAGGATAGCAACAGGAATGTCAATCAGGTGCTGACTTTTTCATAATATAAGTATTGTATTTAGTGATCTTAGCTTAAAGATTTATAACTTACCTCCTCTAAAATCACCGGCATCCTCCAATGGATGTATCCTGTCATTTCAAGCTCCATACAGCCTGCAAATGATATTGCTGATATAAAAGAATGTACGTGTCATATTCTACATTGTTATATAAATTCATGCTATATTCTGCATTGTAAAAAAAACTATTTGGAAATGTTGGGGAGCTAGAAATATTTAGCTCAATCTGCTTTGTCGAATGATAGACAATAATATCAACACTAATGTTGATTAAATAATATTGCCATTATAATGTGGACCTTACTATAGTAAACTAGAGATTTATTCAAGGTACTATAATACCTTATTGACCGAGCGAAGTGAGGTCTAAGATTCAAGTCGACGGTTTGGCATTTATCTCTTAATGTTTAAATGTTTGAATGTTTAAATGTTTATATGTTGCGCATTTACGGCGAAACGCGGTAATAGATTTTCATGAAATTTGACAGGTATGTTCCTTTTTTAATTGCGCGTCGACGTATATACAAGGTTTTTTGAAATTTGGCATTTCAAGGATAATATAAAAGGAAAAAGGAGCCTCCTTCATACGCCAATATTAGAGTAAAAATCAGACTATAGAATTATTCATCATAAATCAGCTGACAAGTGATTACACAGATGTGTGGAGAAGCCAGTCTATTGCTCTATTTCCATAAGGTCTATAGTTTCAATCAGGTACTTGTGGATGAGAATACTGCGTGAGGTCTACTGTTTACAGAACCACTAGTAATATAGTATTTGAGTATTGCTCAAGAAAACAATATAGGCATCAAGCTCATGTAAGCTCAGATATCAAAAATGAACTAGTTAGTATCATAGAGTAAATGTCCCTTATTCATTTGTCCCTTATTAGAGTTACTTGTCCCTGCTAGTAATAATAATAATAATCCTGTCCTTTTCCTGTTTCCTTCGTCCTGGTACCCCCAGAAGAAGGGAGTTTATTATAGAAAATATAACAAACAAAAATGAAAAATACACTTATAAAAAGAAATCTTATACAAACAAAACAAATGAAGAATGATAAAAAAACAAGAATGACAAACGATAAGAAAATTCCTTTTCAGTGGAAAATTTCAAATATTATAAACCAGACGAAATATAAATTCTCCAAAACCTTCTAAAGAAGGTTTGACTGGAGGAGTCAAGTTTTACATTATATTGAAAAAAAAACATAGAAATAGTACCTACATTGATATAATTAATCAGTGATCCCAAAATAACAATTTTCAATTCAAATCATATCAAAAGAAAAATAGTTGTTAATCTTGAGTAGAAAAAAAAATCCTTTCCCCTTTACCATTTTCCTTCGTCATAGTACCCCCAGAAGAAGGGAGTTTATCACAGAAAATATAACAAACAAAAATAATACCGTAATACTTTATTATTTATTTATTTACATACAAAAGCTCACAGAATAAATCCATGAAGAGCCTATTGACATCAACTAGTTTATATATAATATTTGATGCAAAATAAGAATGAAAAATAAAATAAAATTGTAAACACAATTTTTGAATACTAATAAGATAAGAAGAGGCGAAATGAAAAAATAAAATAAACCAATGATAATAGAAAATGAAGAAGAATGATAAAAATGATAAGAAAAATAAAATAACAAATAAAATAGAGAATAGAGGAAAAATAGGGCTTTAGAAGAGAGAAAAAAAATGAGGGAGTTTAGTATAATTATTTATCAATTATGAGTTAGCTATAGAGCGATATGCTAGTTCACAGGATTTCTTAAAGCCTTTGAAACGGTCAGCAAACGGATCAATGCAGTGGCTTATTCTATTGTACAAACGTAAAGTTCTGTATATATAAGAATTGCAATGATGAGTCGTTCTGATAAATGGCATGTGGAACAGAATATTTGGTTTTGGTCTATTAAACGGGACATGAAGTTGCAACATACTTATAAATTCTGGCATGAATACTTGATTGTTTAGGATATTATATAATAGCAAGAGGGAACTGACAGATCTCCTTTCTTCCAATCTTTGAACATTAAATATCAACCTTAGATTGTCTGTTGAAAAAGCTATCGGACAGAATGCGTTGAACTTTTTAAAATAAAGATACCTTAAAAATTTATTCTGAATTTTTTCTAAATCAAGAATAGCGCTGCTGTGAAATGGAGCCCAAACTAAAGCAGCATATTCAAGTTTACTCCTCACTGTAGCATAGTACAATTTCAAAACAACGTCACATGCTGTAAAAGGCCTACAATTTCGAAATAAAAAACCCTAGCGACCTATTAGCACCATTCATAACATGTGTTAGGTGTTCCTTAAATTCAAGAGTAGGGTCCATTATGACGCCAGGTCCTTTATACGGATAACATAATCGAGGATTGCATTATTAATATTGTAATTGTAATGAAAAGGATTTTTCTGACGTGTGAATATCATGTATTTTGTTTTTGATATATTATTTCCAATCTATTTCTCAAACACCAGTCATGAATCGCATTCAGATCCCGCTGCAAGAGACAGCAATCCTCCAGACTAGAAATAGGTCTGAAAAGTTTTACATCGTCTGCAAAAAGCAAAATACTAGATTCTTTAATATGGTCAGGCAGATCATTCATGAGTAGGACGAACAACAAGGGACCAAGGTTTGACCCCTGTGGAACCCCAGAAGAATTGGTAAAGTAAAGAGATCTGTGATTATTAAAAACCACATAAGACATCCTATCGGTTAGATAACTCTCAAAAATGCAATCAAACTATCAGACAGGCAAAACCATTTCAATTTTTTCAACAGAATCCCAAAATCCACCGAATCAAAGGCTTTTTTGTAATCTAAATAGATAACATCCATACGACCATGCATGTCTATATATGTCTATATATAATACAGAGATGCCCCCAGCTATCAAACTAGGAGAATGACAGCTGATCTACTGAAACTTCCCAAATCATATACCACTTGTTTCCAGGAATCGTTTGTATTTCTTGGCCCCAAGTTTTTTCATAACATCCCAATTGAAATCAAGAGGATTCACAATCAACTTGTTTTCAAAAAAATAATTCTTAGATGGCTCAGAGGTCTTATGTCTGACTATTCAGAATCCTTATTCAATGTTATTTCGTAGTTTAAATGTAATTTCGGTGACTTGCAATAAGCATTAGTAAGATGAGCTGTTATTGGAAAGTGTGCAAGGTGAGTGAATGTGAGAGTGAATGGTTGCTAGTCTTTTCTTTCTCTCTTCTTTTTTCATTTATTCATGAATTTAAAATTAATTAGAGTGATATTCATTCCTACTTGCAAACGTGAAGTATTGTATACTTCCGGCAAGTAGTATTTTTTATTCCAATTCACGAATTCCTTTCTAATAAAACATACGGTACCAGTATTTATTAATCTTTTATTATTTTTTATCTTACTGAGCTGTGTGTTTTTGTTTTTCTTACTGATTCTGATTGTAAATATTGTGAGTTTGAATAAATAACATTTCAATTTGAATTTGAATTAATAATAATAATGGATTCTGTTCATGGCGTGGTCATAGGTATGGCCACAAGTGAACAAGTCAAGAACATAAAAAAAAAATGTCATACGACAGGGCAAGATGAGATTTAAGTATCTATATATATTAAAGTCTAGTGCCTGTTTTTTCAAATACTGTAACATTTTTTACCTAATATATGAATAGAGACACTTTTATTTGAGGCTGTGTATGTCCTAGAGAGAACTGCAAGTCATAAGGAACTGTCATAAAACAGGTCAAGAAGAAATTAAAGATTTTTTTTAAATACTGTAACATTTTTCACCTAATATATGAATAGAGACACTTTTATTTGAGGCTGTGTATGTCCTAGAGAGAACTGCAAGTCATAAGGAACTGTCATAAGACAGGTCAAGATGAGATTAAAGTTTTTTTTCAAATACTGTAACATTTTTTACCTAATATATGAATAGAGAAACTTTTATTTGAGGCTGTGTATGTCCTAGAGAGAACTGCAAGAAGGGTACTAGTTCATATTTTATTGAAAAACTAATAAATATATCTTTAAACTAGTATTGAAGACTTTAGCGCTCATTTTTTCTTTTCAATACTGTAGTGTTTTTGACCTAATAAATGAAATACTGCTGATATGTAAATCCTTAACATTTTAATTTAACATCTATTAACATTGTTAATTTTATTGGTTTAATATGGACATGAAATTGAGCTGGTGGAATAGTCATAATGATGATATGACAAATAATTCAAGTAAGGGTATATTTTCATGTTAAGAAAGTTGAGAAAAGTAGTTAGTTTAGAGGTTCTACTTACAGTATATTATCATAGAGAAACAATAGCGTAAGTAGATATCCCATGGTATAGGGAATTTATGTCGCAACTTTTACTGTTATCTCAAGCCGATTACTGTTTATTATTGTCGAACTTTACAATTTTGTTGGGGTGAGAGTGTATGAACGGCACAATTTGAGAGACTACCAGGGTCACACGGCTGCATAGGAAAGAACTACGTGAACTATCGGCCTGGGAACAGTACCGGTAACAGTTGCGACTTACAGTCGTAGAAGTTGCGGGACAGTAGAAGTAGAAGATAACAGTAGAAGTTGCGACATAAACGCCCTATATCATGGGATATCTATTTATACTATCGTTTCTCTATGATATTATGCTCATATTCATATAGTCATCTATAATGGGAATTTGAATTGGGCTCTCAGAGCTATGCAATCAAATTATTTATGTTACAAAAGAAAGCTGTGCGATTAATATGTGGCCTTCTTTTAAAGAGGTCATTGTAAGGAGAGGTTCAAATCAAAACTTATCATGACACTACCCTCAATTTATGTATATCAAAGTTTGGCATAATGTCAAGGAAAATTACAGTAGATATATGCAACAGGGTATGAATCACAATTACAATACCAGAGGAGAAATTATTTAGTGGTAAGGTTCTGTAGCTTTGCAAATTCACAAAAAAAACATTATATTATATTATATTATACTAGCCGTCAGGCTCGCTTCGCTCGCCATATCTGTCTAGCCAGGGGGCTCCGCCCCCTGGACCCCCGACTGGATCGTCCAAGAATGAGATTAGCAGGCTCGCTTCGCTCGCCTGCATTTTTATCATGTTAGGACAATCCAGTCGGGGGTCCAGACTAAACGTCTGGCTAAACGGATATGGCGAGCGAAGCGAGCCTGACGGCTAGTAATATAATATTTCCAGGATTGAAGTAGCAGTGCCCAATCAATTTTTCCGCGATAAATGCATTTAAATCTTCAACTTGGTGCCAACCTAACAAAGTCAACTCAACTTAATGCCAACCTGACAAAATTATTAATTTAGTTGCCAGTAAACAACTGTTTCGAAGAGGTACTCTATCTAGATTATAGTTCTATAGTAACATATGATATGGAAATTTCAATTATAATAAGAGATTGGGAGAAGAAGAATATACATGCTAAAAGACGAACTTCAAACCCTTAAAAACAACCCTTAGAGTTAAAATATTGCCAAAAGATTTCTTAGTGCGCCTCTAAAGGGCCAACTGAACATACCTACCAAATTTGAACGTTTTTGGCCCGGTAGATTTTTAGTTATGCGAGTGAGTGAGTGAGTGAGTGAGTCAGTCAGTCAGTCAGTCAGTGAGTGAGTGCCATTTCGCTTTTATATATATTAGATTATATTATACCTCTATAAAACTATTCAATGCTGTAGCTGAAGAGAATTAGACATTTGCCACTACACTATGATAAATGTGGTTTTCATGAACATCTAATGACTTGCAAGATGTATCTTTATTAGAATTTTTTACTTTTGGCATAAAATCTTAAACAATAGCAAAATTAGTGGCATCCCGACACATATTCATATATATTAGGTAGGGGCCACATTTTCTTAGATCAGCAAATAATCGACCAATTGTATTAATACTTAGTAAATGATTGTAGCTTATATGCTTTTTGTAATCATGTCTATATTTTGAATAAACTCCTCTGGTCGTGTTGTACTTTCGACCAGAGATATTACTATAGTGAGGTCCACGTTATAATGGCAGTGGATAAAGATAGAAGAACAGCGTTGCCTGTTATCTGCCTTAATTAATTATATTTCTAAATTGTCAATAACAGATTTGACATTGTTGCGGAGCTAGTAAAGAATAGTACTACCTGCTTTGTCGAATTATAGACAAGGATAGCAACATCAAAGTTTATCAAATACTGTCATTATAACGTGGACCACACTATAGTAGTTCTGTGAACAGTAGACCTCGCGCAGTTATAAACCGCATCCTCCTCTTATACTGTCCATCAGAGTAAATCCTTTCCTTATGTCGTGTCGGCGAGATATCGGTGTGAAAACGGCTTATGGCTGTTGGGGTTGGTCTATCAAAAATGCTAACATCAAAAGCTATTCTCCTTCAAGACATACTGGCAACAGGATAGGCCGAGTTCAAAGCAGAGAAAGTTTGAGAGATAATACTATGCTATTTTAGTTATTAATTGCATGCGTTATTGCAAGCAATCAATAGTTCATTTAATAGTGCATAAAAATTGCATTCAATTAGGCATGCAATTTATAGTCTATACAGCAAATGATTTTTTACCAAGTTACATTGAGATATTGAATTGCATGCGTCATGGCATGCAATTTATAATCAACTCGACAGCTGATTTATGATGAATAATTCTATAGTCTGATTTTTACTCTAATATTGGCGTATGAAGGAGGCTCCTTTTTCCTTTTATATTATCCTTGGAATGCAAAATTTCCAAAAACCTTGTAAATATGTCGACGCGCAATTTAAAAAGGAACATACCTGTCAAATTTCATGGAAATCTATTACCGCGTTTCGCCGTAAATGCGCAACATATATAGACATTCAAACATTTAAACATTAAGAGAAATGCCAAACCGTCGACTTGAATCTTAGACCTCACTTCGCTCGGTCAATTATTACTACCTACATTTATTTTTGAAAACAATAAAAAACTTTTTGTTGTTGAATCCTTATTATGAGATAAAAGAATTTTATGAAAATGTTAGTGCTATGACAATTTAATCTAGTCCATTTTGATTTATATTTATTAACTGTCTGTGATTTTTTAACTATTTAATGTTGTTAAATTGTGACTACTGTAATACTCTTGACGATCTCAAGAGCCTTCTGCAATAAAATGATTCGATTTGATTATTTATTCAATGATAATACACAGAACACAATGATTGGAGAAGGACCACAAGCCCACAACTGTTCCTTTCCCAAATTTTGATTCATACACTAGTCTAGAAGGTAGGCTATGTTTCATTCACTTTTGAATTTGAATCAAATTTTCAGTCTAAATACTTAAAATCGAGAAATTTTGGATTTAGATAGCTTAAAACCAAATTACAGTAACCAAGTTCTATTGTATTGTGAACTAGCTTACCCGGCGAACTTCATACCGCCAAAAAGTCAATTTATCTCATGTCACACTTGACTTTATTTGGTGAATCATGAAATATTGGTGAATCTGACAATCAATATTTTAATTTACATCTCAATATGGACTTCCTATGTGCTTAGTCATGCAGCATTTATTATTCCGATATTGCAACTTATTCTCAATCAATTGGTACCTATAGTAATATCTATCAGTAAAGTGTTGAATTAAAAAATAGGTACCGGTAGGTTAGATCAGTGTTTCAAAGATGAATTTAATGTTTTCATAGTTGTTGATTGTCAATAGATGGTCCAGGAAATATGCGATGTACGATGAATTACACAGAATTCCATATTCTTTCCATCTTCAATTTTAGGATGAATAAGCTAAGCTGAATTCAAAGAAAAATTCAATTCAGTCTGTCATTCTTCAGTAATTAATGATTGCAATATGAACAACTCTCTTTTATGAGGTGAATAGATTTTTTCCAACATTTTCCAGTTTCTCAATGATAGGGGAGTGATAATAATATTATTTGTATAGGTCTTCTAAGGAACGATTATCTACAGCTGGTACCAATCAACTACGGTACACTAACGTCAACTCCAAACCACCGTTTTAATACCAGTACCGTACACAATTGATCACAGGGTGACGTGTTTATTATACAGCTGGTAACTTTAGATGCTAAATTATAAGTAGCCACTAGGCCGAAAATTTCAAAACATAGGTCTGTAAAATGGATTAATAAATAATTATTATTGGATCCCCTATTAAAATTTCTTGTCAGAAACCATCCCCAATATTCACACAACATATTCCCAAAGTTTCATGCCGTTCTGTCAAGGTGTTTTCGAGTCTATAGAGAACAAACAAACACACGAACAGACATTCATTTTTATATATAGAGATAGTGTATAAACACAATCACAATTTTTCGCTCTATGTTTTTAGAAAAAGGAAAATCAACAAAGAGAAGAGGCATCAGTAGTAGAAATAAAAGAGGAAGAAGAAGAGAGAGAAAAATAGTGTTATTTTATGGGGACAAAATTTCTGATGGAATGGAAAATAAGGGGCTTATCAGAAAACGACAAAATGATGTCTATTATGAAGAAAGGAGGAAAAAAAGAAGAAGAAGATTATAAGGAAGAAGATGAAGTGGTGGTTGAGAGGCAGGAGAAGAAGAAGAAGAAGAAGAAGAAGAAGAAGAAGAAGAAGAAGAAGAAGAAGAAAAAGATCCTTGGGTGAGAGAAGTGAATGAAAGGAAGCCGTGAACTCAGACTCTTATACCTGATAAGAGCTGTATGTTGAGAGTACGATAAGACATGATATTAAGACACCTTTTTCACAAATATTCTTATCAGTTTCTCTCTCTTTCTATCTGCCGTTTTTCCGGTTTGTTTCTCTCACTCTCCGATATAACATGCCTTATACGACGTTTTCTATGGTTCTCCCATACTCAGTAAAACCCAGGTTCAGTGGAATTCCTAGCTTAGAGCTGCTATTCCTGTGTATGAGTTTGATTTGTATGAATATTCTTGGACTGAACATTTTGTTAAAGTAAAATCCTAGAAGACATAACTATTTTTTGGACTTTTTAATGTTAACGTTTGTTTTTTTTATTTCATTTCATTCCTTTTTATTTTTTCTCTTTTTTGGTCATTCTATCTCATTATTTCTTTTTTTGAGCATTCCATTCCATTATCTTCATTGAGTTTTATCATAATTACAAATATAAAATATTCCTATTATTAAGATGCACTAGAAAAGTTTATTTGCAACTTACCTGCGCTCAGGCTTATGCCATAGCAGGTTTTTTTCTGTATTGTATTATTTTGTATACAATATTGCATTTCTTATTTATAACTCATTATAATGAATAATATAATCAATACATATATTCTTATTTTGAAGTGGCCCAATGATATAACCATGTTATAAGGATGAGAATGAACGAGGTATGCCAGTAAACTTATTTAAAGTATCAAGGGTTTCTGAAAAACATAACTATTATGTATAATGTTATATTTTAAAGATACTAGTATGATAAAGTATGATAAAGATAATAGTATGATAAAGATAATAGTATGTTATTATTCAATTGTATTTTTTTCTTGAAAATGGAAAATAAAATTTGATTTGATTTGATTTACCAAATTTCAGAGAGAAATAGTACAAGGTGACCTTAGTTTTTCTTCCCCGATCTGTGCTTCATTGTAAAAGAAAAATATATTAAATAAAAAGAGTAAGAAATTGTCAAAACCCACAGATTTTATCAAAAGTTGGAAAGACCGGTTCAGTTGTTACACCATTGTCAAACTCTGATAGAGTTTCAATAAAATCTGTGTTTTTTTACAATTTCTTAGTCTTTTTATCCAATATGAATAATTACCACAATATCGTCGTCGTCGTCTTCCTACAAGGATTAGGCAATTTGCCTGTTCCGACTTCAAACTCACCATCACATCCATCTTCACGGGGTCTGCCCACACTTCTCCTCCAACCGGGTTATACAACATGACTGCCCTGGGAATCCTGTCGCTCTCTATCCTTTCAACATGCTCCCTCCAGTTTTGCCGATTTTCTTCAATCTTCTGCCATATGGAGATTATGTCGAGCTCGCTTCTCATATCAACATTATGAAGCCTATCTTCCCTTGTGCCACAATATCAAATTCTCAACTACACAAAAAGTGGAAATAAAATATAAGTAGCCTAGGTATATGGCATGGTAACCTTTTCTAGTCCTAAAGCTCATTATTCCTATTGAGTACTGAACGATATCCTTCTCTAATTAATTAATTGTTGGATTTTCATCACTAGAAATCAACCAACAACAAAACTCGAGATATTCATAAAGTCGAGTAAGTTATAGATCCAAAAAATCGAAACTAATGCTGTATATAATATCTGTATGATGACTATTGGCTTTGTATAATTTTTTTCACTATGTTTTTAATATTAACTTACCAGTATTTGCTAGATTTTTATCTATTTGAATCAGGATATGAAGCAGTCTTGATGAAATGTTTGGTATATGCGCCCATGTTGCATTTATTGCTATTATTGAATTTATTAACAAATAAAATAATAAACTATTTCTTGCTGTTATATTAATATAGGCTACTATATTAGGAAGATAGTAGAGGTGCGTTGTCTATTCTCTGCCTTGCCACTTCCTTCTACAAAATATAGCTGATTATGTAATTTGAATATAGGCTAATATGTTATTTATTTTTATAAAAAAATGTGCAGGTTTATAACTTAAGACCTACAAACATGTTATTTATAATACAACATTTACATGGAGTATATTCATTTATTTATTTATTTACATAAATACATACATGGAGACAACAGGTTAAACCCTTATATGTCTCCTTGAAACATTACAACATTCTTCATTCAAAAAATTAGATTTAAAATAAACATAAAGCTGAGAATAAAACAAGAGTAAACAAGTTCATCATCATATATATTAGTTATTATTGTCAATCTCAATGTAATGTCAAATATTACACTTTTTGTTTGATGGACTGCTATAGAATATTATTATCACGACTATCTTTAAAATATAACATTATACATAACTTGATAGTGATGTTTTTCAGAAATACTCAACACTTTTAAATGAATATTTACTGGCATACCTCATTCATTCTCTTCCTTACAACATGGTTATATCACTTTTTGCTATTAGAAAAAACGACTAGCAGTCAGATATTTTACAATAAATGAATTAATCACTCACTGTGACAACGAAATCTTTCGGCAAGCTTGGTTGGCACAACCAAGAAGATGGCGAACCTGCCGAAAGATGTCGTTGTCACAGTGAGTGATTAATTCATTTATTGTAAAATATCTGACTGCTAGTCGTTTTTTCTAATAGCAAAAAGTGATTTAATAATAAGCAGTTCGTGATGGAAAACAACATTGAAGAATGGTTATATCATTGGGCCACTTCCAAATAAGAATATATGTATTGATTATTATTATTAATTATAAAATGATTCAACAGTTACCGGTATATTCATACTTCAAGATGACCTAATGATAAACACTAGGATATTGTCTAAAAATATCACGAATCCATTAAAAAGTTACAAAAATGTTTCAACATTAATTTATGGTATCATCTCTAGTGTGACAATTCAACACACTGAATTTTCAATTCTCACAGTGAACATGACACCATAGGTGTTGAAACTTGTAACTCTCTAATAAATTTGTGTTATTTTTAGACAATATTCCAGTGTTTTACTATGGATAAATATCACCATAAACATTGGCTTATACGGCAAGACCGAACATGATCCTAAAGGATCTATTTCTGTCAATAAATGCTATACGAATAAATAGAAAAATCACTATAATATCTTACCAAAAATAGTAGCCTTAGGCCCGGTTGCACAACAGCCGGTTAAATTTTAACCGTGATTAATTTCACGAGAACCAATCAGACATGCGTTTTTGAAAAGACAGCATCTCTGATTGGTTCTCGTGGAATTAATCACGGTTAAAATTTAACCGGCTGTTGTGCAACCGGCACTTAGACTTGATGAGTTGAAACATGTAGCTTATTACTGTCATGAACAATATTGGAGACGATACTTGTTAAGTTCATGAGATTTTATGGAAAAAATTATATGAGTTGGGATATATTTTTTCATTCATCACTACAGAGCTTATGGAAGCCTGATAATAATTTATTTGAACACTTGATTGAAACATGCTACTTATTACTTTCATTAACAATATTTGGAGAGGATATAGTAGTTAGTTCATGAGATTCTATGAATACAAACATGTATGTTATGATATATTTTCAAATTCATCACTACAGAGCTTCTTGAAAGCCTGATAATAATATTTATGCATGTTGATGTTGTGGAACTTTTCCATAATTGAATGGACTTAGAACGTTGTCAAAAATCCACTTTAATAAAATAAAAATTAATATTTTGCAGGAGCATGCTTTCGTGTGTGCTCACACATCATCAGCTGTAAGTTACAGTAGAGTTACAGGAAGTAGAAAGATTCCAACTTAACAAAAACAAAAGCAAGAGCTACTTGATCATTCTGACTAATTATCATTCCTATTTTTAATTTATGATTTGTTTTTGTTAAGTTGGAATCTTTCTACTTCCTGTAACTCTTCTGTAACTTACAGCTGATGATGTGTGAGCACACACGAAAGCATGCTCCTGCAAAATATCAATTTTTATTTAATTAAAGTGGATTTTTGACAACGTTCTAAGTCTATTCATTTATCTGAACACTTGATTGAAACATGTAACTTATTACTGTCTTCAACAATATTGGAGAGGATAGGCCTACTAGTTAATTCATGAGATTCTATGAATTAAAATATATGAGTTATGATATATTTTTTCATCCATCACCACAGGGCTTCTTGAGAGCCTGATAATGATTTTATTTTAACACTTGATAACTTCATAATTGGCCGAAACCGGTTGTGTTTTGAGAAATGAATGAATGAATGAATTCTATACAGTCACTATTTCTCTTTAGATTTAAGTTAGTTTTTAGTTTTTGACTTCTTCATGTATGTTTTGGAAAGAAATCAAATTATTATAGAAAGCTACTAGTAGGCCTACTCTCTCAATTTTTCTTATTTTAACACAACTAGTTTCAAGTTACTTTATTACAAAAAATAAATAAATGGTACTAGAAATTCTATAGTGAGGTCCACGTTATAATGGCAGTGTTTGATTAGCAATGGCATTGCTATCCTTGTCTATCATTCAACAAAGCGGTTAGCGCTATCTCTTTCTCGCTTTGCTCTGTTGCTGGATCGTCTTTTAATAATGTAGAATTAATTGATTAACAAAATATTTCAACTTTATATTATGAAAATTCATTATTCAATTATTGAAATATATAATATTTCTTGCTTAATAAAATATAGTTGATTATTTTAAACGAGAATGAACAGCTGTTAATATTACAGTGTTTGATTAGCAATGGTATTGCTATCCTTGTCTATCATTCAACAAAGCAGATAGCGCTATCTCTTTCTCGCTTTGCTCTGTTGCTAGATCGTCTTTTAACAATGTAGAATTATTAATTGATTAACAAAATATTTCAACTTTATATTATGAAAATTCATTATTCAATTATTGAAAAATATAATTTTTGCTTAATAAAATATAATTGATTATTTTAAACGAGAATGAACAGTTAATATCACATAAATGAACCTGTATCAGCTAACGTCTATAGAAGGCATTGACAAGACAGAGGTTCAGCAACGTTGTTCTCCTATCTTTCTCCACTGCCATTATAACAAGGACCTCACTATATGAAAAAGAGTTATGATTTACATCTTAGTTGGATACCAAACTAATGTGTTTAACATTGTGTTTCCAAGACTAAACAAGATCATTATCAAATTACTGTTACCGCTCATTAAATAATAAATAGATAGATAATAAATAAATAAAATGTTTATTTCCCAAAAAAACTAAAACTACAACATCAATTACACAAAATATTAGATAAATTACAATATTACATACAATAGTTAGTTACAAAAAAATTTTTATAATGTGTCCTCTACTTGTTCAGTTTTCTGTGTGGAAATTGACCTACTCCACTATGGCGTACCATATGTTCTAGAGTAGGTTTTGCTAGTTTTTTGTGTGCGTATTAGTTAGTGTTTGGTAAGTCATTAGGCGGTTAGTTGTTATTTGAAATAATGTTTTCTATGTTCTGTCTTCCTTTGCTCATCAACCAATTGTGTACTATTGTTTTGAACTTTCTAGGATGATTAATCTGTTTGAAGTTTGCAGGAAGTAGATTATATAATTTTGGTGCTAAATGATTGAAATGTCTCTGGTATAGTGCATTCCTTGCAACACTGGTGATGAGAAGATTCCTGTATGTGGTGTTGTGGTTGTGGTTTCTGGTTTGAAATGTTGTTGGGTTCTTGTGTAATCTGCATAGTATCTCCTTGGAGTAAAGCTGTCTTGGATCCATCACGTCAAACTCATTGAATAGCTGGTCTGATGAATAGCGTGGAGGCTTCTGGTTGATGACCCTCATGATCAGCTTCTGTACCCTGAGGAGCGGTTCGGTGTGCAAGAAGCTTACACCTCCCCATCCCACAATCCCATACAGCATTTGCAGCACACAGCAAATGTCAGCATTGTATGGGTAGGAAGCATGCATGTTTGGTTACAGGGAATGCTGACAATCTAAAGTGAAATGCACCATATAGCATTCATATCCTCACCCGGAATTTATCGTAGGTTATCGTACGTTATTCGGACGACTGAGTGATTAATAACGTTGGGTGCGCCGCTGTAAATTCCACGACAAATTCTCACTTTTATAGACGCTTGTGGTCATCACTCATCGCCACCCTACAAAGCCCCAAAACACCCCCACTTCGCCCCCCAAATGGCGTTTTTTGGGGCACAATACCTCCCCCAATAACACTTTTTGGGTGAACCCTTCCCAAATTTGAAGCCTCACTCGATTCCGCGTTCCCCTCAAGCATTCACAATGAAACAATAACCATAAACCCTTCCAACACAGGGATTACTAATGTATCACTCTGATACATGATGCACAACTGATGTATCAATTGTGATACATTCTGTAATGTTGGGATCAACAGGATGCTGTTTGACAAGGGTGAGTGAAAAATGAGTTGTTTTTGACAGTAAATAAATGAATCATTGACAGAATAAATGAGTTGTTTCTGACAGTGATTATATTAGGCAATTTATCAATTCCATGTGATCTTTGATGAGTGTGTGATTGTTCTTCAAATCAACAGAGCTTCAATGGTTTCAAGTTTTTGTTGAAAAATTAGTTGTTTTTAACAGTGTAATGCCAGGGATTGGAAGGGTTGTCTACTTGAGATTAATTGTGTCCTATATACTATATACGGTACATATTTTGAAAATTGTAAGGTTTATATAGGTGAATAAACTTGGGAGTATTATTTGAATAATATAAATTTATATTTTTCACAAAGAAGTACTGATTGGGAGAGTAAAACTAAGGATACTCCTTGTACTATTTCTCTCCCTAATTTAGATAACATTCTAAAAGTCCGAAATAGATTGACTATGATTTTAATATTTAAAGATAGTCTGTACCTCCTCGAAGTATTGAGTATTTAATTATTCTAAAACGAAAATGTTGTAATTCCCATATTAATTGAATACTGTTAAAATTTATATTATTATTAACAATTGAATAGTTTGTTCAAGGTTAAGATTTTAAAATATTATTTCATTGAACCTTGTATGACACTATTGTCAATGCTCAATTCTAAACAGCCAATACTCGTATATAAGATAATTCAAGTGTGTAGAGGAAGATGTGTTGGTTTCAACATGAAACTGCAGTTCTGTATCAATGTCTAATAAATGTGGATGTGACTGAATAAAACTGTGTTTTTCATTTATGAAAAAATCCACAATATCGATTCTCATTCAACAAATTTTAACAATAATTCAAGTGTCTGATATTTATTGATAAAACTTGAATCTATTGAACTGCAATTTGATGTACATTTAACGTCAAATAGCCTATGTTCTTTATTTAATATTAGATATAGAATATTATTGTTGTTGTCCTGTTTTTATATTGTTGATTTGTTATTACTATTATTATTGTTAGTGTTACAAAACGTTACCATACTTATTCATGTATTGATGAATGAAGAATGTTATGAATTGTAAATGTACCTGACCTTGTTATACAATTTGTTTTGTAATTACAATAAACAATTTTGATTTTGATTTGATTTGATTTATGAATCGATATTGTTCAAGTATTGTTAATTATTTTTTATAAATGAAGAAAATGTAATTAATTTTTCTATACTACTTGAAAAATACTCTGTCAGTCCAGGCAATGAATGCTCAAAAAAGGGTATAGAGGGAAATGTTTGGAAGACAATTTCTCACCCCGCAGATCTGTTTAGGGTAGTAAGGAGGTAAACATATCAAAAGTCCCCACCCCTACTCCCTGTGCTAAGGGGGTGGGGGTGGTTGAAAGGTACCATTATCTGGTTTCTCGCATAAAACTTAAAAACTGTGTATCCTAAGGACTTGACTGTCATATAACAAATCAAAGCTCTCATAATTTCCTACAATATTCATCCCCTCAACTTTTATTCTATTCCCTCTAGTTTTCAAGATATCCGCTCTTAAAGGTTTGACATTTTTAGAAAAAACATGTTTGCCACCAATTTCTTTCTATTTTTGCTCTCATAACTTTTTAAAAATCGTCGGGAAAAATTCATGCTGATTATGAGCTTATAAGGCATTGAATTCTCTTCAATCTTATGTATAATTTCACGCTTCTACCAATTCCCCTACACCTTTTGCAACAGCTTTAGTGTTGAGTGTGAAATCTCCGTATTGGCAACAATGAACCAATTGACAAAGGAATTTGGAGGGAATGTTTTAAACAAAATTTTTGACTTTGCAGCTTTGTTAAGACTAGTTAAGAGAAGAACATATCAAAAGTCCTCATTCCTAACTCATTTATGTGCTAAGGGGATGAGGGTGGTTTAAAAGTTGCATTTTTCAGCGTTTTGCTTCCACGCTCATATCTTGATAACAATGCGTTCAACCGACGTAACTAACTATTCAAAAATGAAGCTCGATAAATTCACTACACTTTTTGTTCAGTGGAATATTGTGATATTCCCAACAGTTCCCGAGATATTCTTTCTTGAAGGTGTGTATATTGTTAAAATGTCAGGTTTTTATCCAATGTTTTGCTTTTTCAGGGCTTATAACTCTCCAACAATGCATCATAAAAACTGATGCTTATCGTAGGTTTGTAGGGCATTGAATTCTCTTTGAAATGTTGTATTATTTCACTATTCCAAGTTCTCCTTTCATTGTTCTAGCAGCTTCAATGTTGGGGGTGAAATTTTTATTGTATGTTTTCCAATATATGTAACCCTCCAAACCTCATAAACTTAGTCTCTTTGTCTCTCTCTGTTTATCTCAATTTTTCTTTTTTCTTCACTTCTTCTTCTCTGTAGCTTTTTTTGTATTTTATCTTCCCAGAAGTTCAGATCTTGACTCTATTATGATGAGGTATCCCCCTCCACCTTATTAATTGTGATTGATAGGTGTTGTCTACTCTACAAAAATGCAGGTACCTCCATTGAACAAATTCTCTGAGTTTAATTTAATCTAGGAATGACTCAAGCATCTATTATAATGAGTTATGTTCCGGTGTTAAATCATCGGCTAATCTAATCCAGTTCAAACCTGGATGGAGCATACACGTACCTAAAAGGTGTTAATGCTGCAAGAGAATATAATAATATGCTGCGCTTCTAGGTAAATCTGATCCAACTAAAACGCTAACCCAACCTAACCAAATATTACACTAACCTAACCAATTCTAACAAAACCAATTGAAAATGCGAGTAAAATACCAAATATTTGTCATATACCGTATTGTATTAATAAAATAATATCAAGATTATGAAGCCTGTAGGTCATGGTTTTGATTCCTATTTTATTCATCTATTCATTGATTGGTTCAAGATACACAATAATTGGGGGACGACCAACAGGTAGGTACAGCCCAAAACTTTTCCTTCCCCAAATTTTGACTCATATACTAGTCCAGAAAGAAGGTTTCTAGATTTAGATTTCTACTTTATAGAATTTATGTCCAATTCACTTGGCAGACACTTATTTTCCCCCAACATTTATTTGATGCATCAGGATCTTGCTCATCAAAAAGGAATTAAAAAGTTTTTTGATGCTTGGAGTATTCTATACCACAGCAGAGTTTGTGTGTAGAGAGGGTTCCTTTGTGTGATTTTTTTCTTCTTTTTTTGTAATACTGTACGTATTATAAATTTTTGACAATTCCTATACTCTGATTAGAGTCTCTGGGAAGCTTTAAAAACAAACAAACAAACAAATAACTCACCCTAAATTCACCAAAAAATTATATTTGGCTTAAACTTTAAAATTAAAATTTACTAAGCAAACACTTTTGCAAACAATATTTCACCAACATTTGACGCATCAGGAACTATCTCTTCCCTAACCCTAAATTCACAGAGTCATACATCAGATAGAACTTTAATTACTTTCAGTACACATGTTCCTTTCAAGACAGGCCTTCCAATATAACAACATTCCAGAATATTATTAATGTTGAATGGTTTTTTGTGCTGAGATAAGAAGACTAAATTCTGGATATTAGCAATATAATGCATCTATCTATATGTCTATAGAATGTATAGAGATATATTCAGCAATATAATACATGACTGTATTGTATGTATGGGTATATGAATATACAGATATATAACTTGGAATAGATGCTGGTAAGTCAGAAGAGATGGTTGGTTATCAATCAAGATGATCGATTCGATATGACAACAGTTTGCTTGCAAGTAAGTGCCTGCTGTGGGGAAGATGGATAGGAAGGAGAAGATAAGAAGAAAGAGGAAGAAGAAGAAGACGAAGAGGAAGAGGGGAAAGTAGGAGGGGATGACAGATCGAGCAGATGATGAGACAAATAATAATGATGGAAGCAGCAGGCCAGCAATTAAACAGAAGGACCTGTCTCATAAGCTATAATAAATGGATGCTGATAATATATGACACTGCTGAATTTTGGGTCTATAGAATAGGCTGAACTGTACTACAGTAACTATATAACTATCTCTGATTACATGGGCTCCGCCCCCTGGACCCCCGACTGGATCGTCCAAGAGTGAGATCAGCAGGCTCGCTTCGCTCGCTTGTATTTTTCGTTTGGTCATTTTTATCATATGTTAGGACAATCCAGTCGGAGGTCCAGACTAAACGTCTGGCTAAACGGATATGGCTAGCGAAGCGAGCCTGACGGCTAGTAATATAATATTCCCAGGATTGAAGTAGCAGTGCCCAATAAATTTTTCTGCGATAAATGCATTTAAATCTTCAACTCGATGCCAACCTAACAAAATCAACTCAACTTAATGCCAACCTTCCAAAATCATTAATTTAGTTGCCAGTTAACAACTGTTTCGAAGAGGTACTCTATCTAGATTATAGTTCTATAGTAACATATGATATGGAAATTTCAATTATAATTAAGAGATTGGGAGAAAAAGAATATACATGCTAAAAGACAAACTTTAAACTCTTGAAAACAACCCTTAGAGTTAAAATATTGCCAAAAGATTTCTTAATGCGCCTCTAAAGGGCCAACTGAACATACCTACCAAATTTGAACGTTTTTGGTCCGGTAGATTTTTAGTTTTGCGAGTGAGTGAGTGTGTGAGTGAGTCAGTCAGTCAGTCAGTCAGTCAGTCAGTGAGTGAGTGCCATTTCGCTTTTATATATATATATATTTATTGGTAATGTACAATTATTATACTTATGTGGGAGGGCACCACAGGCTTTTGCTAAATGGCTTGTAACATTTTCTCTTGGAATGTATTTGAGAATAAGGGAAGATTGGTAAACTTGAAAATGAAAAATAAGAGACAACAAAGAAGGCAATTGATAGGGGAAAGTAGAAAGAGACAACAAATAGGAGGAAGTAGCAGAGATGAAGAAGGATCTTTGAAAGACTGTGAAGCATGAATATATTATGAAAAACTGGGAGGAAAATATCAGAGGTAAAAAGTGGCTGGAAAAAGGTGTGAAGAGGATAGTAGGCAGAAAGATGAGGAAGAGAGGATGGTAGAATAGAGAAGAAAAAAAGGAGAGAGAATGAAAAGCAAGAAGTGGGGAAAGTAAGGGTAGAGCACTTATTGGAAAACTTTAATTGACATTCCTGAGGTGACAGAGTGAGGTGCGGTGAGTAAGGCATGTTTTGCTGATATACTCAGCAAAACACTACAAAATCCGGGGTTTTGTGAAGAGAAAGAGAAGAAATGAGTAGCTAGAAAAGAGAGGGGAAGAGAAGAAAATACAAGGACAAATAGAAGAAAAGAAAATAGGAGAGAAGAGGGAAATTTGCGGGTGTGTCCACCCATAGACACTCACAAGAAAAATAGAAGAAAAGAAAATAGGAGAGAAGAGAGAAATTTGCGGGTGTGTTTCCACCCACAGACACTCTCAAACTCTTTCTTGCCTTGTTGAAGGGATCTTGCCAACTAATCCCATGTAGGACTTAACTCAAGAGACTGAGATGACAATAAGTCAACAGGACTTAACTGTGTGATTGACTTAAATAAGCTGAAGAGAGAGCGAAAATCCACTTGAATTCTAGAGGTTTGAATGTTTTGTATCCTAGAAAAATACTGAAAAATCACTTTGTTTTATAAAAACACTACTTATATGGGCTACTATTGTATAAATTAATAAAAACAATATAAAAACCTTGTAGTACCCTTTATTATTAAAAACTTTAAAATATTCCAACGACTGTAGAGAGGTCCACGTTATAATGGCAGTGAAGGAAGATAGGAGAAAAACGTTGCCAAGTCTCTCCATTTTGCCACTGAGTGTACACAGCTGTTACTCAATTCATCCCATTAAATTTAATCTGATAATAATTATCATTTCCTTGATAAAATAATTAATTTGATGTCAAATTAATAAAGAAATATATTTTATCATTTTGATTCTAAAATTTGCTTTCATAACTGAGATCAGATTTTTATTTTTATACAAACCTGAAATGGCGGCTAATTTAAAAAGCTGTCATACAACAATCTGAATTTCAAAACAACAGAAATTGATTTATTTGGTAGGTATTCTATTCCAATTTCTTTTAGAAATAATAGAAAAAAAGAAATCCTATTTAAAAATTAGTAATTGCAATGGATTAATTCTGAAATAACTTTTCAATATTATTTATACCGATATGAGTAGGTCTAACTTATACAGGTAGGCTAACTGAAGCATGGATGAAGTCTAGGATGGTTAGTTATCAACTTTTAAAATGTCATTTCAGGTATTTTAATTTGTGTTTCTCACACGGTAATGTTTAAAAATTATTTCATTGATTCAAAAATACATTTTAGATCAATTATACGAGTTGTGTACTCAAGTATTTTGATAGAATGAAGAAAAAAATGGCGGCTGAGAATTGTTTGGTCAGTTTTGTACAATCACTGTCAAAAGTGAATATAAAATATACTGGCAAATGGACAACATTGCAAAGCGAGAGAGAGATAGTGCTATCTATCAGAAGATATCATACCTAAAATATTTTAATTTGATGTACATATACTGTCTTCCTCAGTTCCTCTGAATTATATTAGTAGGGCTATACTCCCAGATTAATTTTCTGTCTCTGAGTTTAAGTTTTATTTTTTGTGTCATGTGTACTGTATTGTATTGTTTTTCTAATTCTCTCTTTGCTTACAAAAGGAATTGCATTATGCTACAAATGATTACATTATGTTACTAAATGGATTACATAAGTACAGTGAATTGTAGATTAATATTACATGAATCATCTCTTTTTCTTTGGGTTTTTAATTATTATGAATTCGTTCTAGTTTTTCTGCTCTCTTAGTATTTCACTCTTGGTACTTCTTCTTTTCGGATTGAAATTTTATTTTTTTTCTAGTTTTTCATACATTCTATATGTTTTCTTTTTTTTTTATTATATTTTTTCTATTTTCGACTGAATCTCAAGCCACTAATTATAGCCGACTGATTACTCGTTGCCATCGCTCAACTACTTAGTTTTGCTGGTAACGCCAATGATATATTATAATCGATTTTTAAATGGAAAATATTTAATTTAAGTTTTTGCAATGTATTGTATATGAAAATTTTTATATTTTTCACATTTGTAAAGTTTGTTTAATGATTTTGGCAATAAGTATTTCTTTCTTTCTTTCTTTCTTTCTTTCTTATCTATTTTGTTGTATGATAGAAAAGGACAGCAACAGTATTGTCAATCGTACTCTGCCATTATAATGTGGACCTCACTATAGTTTCAACTTGAAAATGACCTAAGTTAGGATCGAAACTAGTCGTTGGAATATTTTAAAGTTATCAATAATAAAGGGTACTACAAGGTTTTTATATTGTTTTCACTTTGTTTTGTATTACTAAAAATCACTATTCTTTGCATCCTACAAAATCAATAGACAGTTAATGTTTTGTATCCAAAAATGTGTGTGTCCATCACATTGGGTGCGTATATGTGCAAGTGCAAGCTTGGTAATGCATGACCAAGCGCGCAGATGAAAAACAAAATGTGGAAAGAGCAATACAGACAGTCACACTGAACGCGTGCACTTGCTGGTTGCGTTCAGTGTGAGCAGCTACATGCAAGTCACAACGTGTTTCAATGCCACTTCCCAGATTTTGTCTCTCGGCTCATGCATGATTTGATGTGCACTTGCACTTACACGCATTCAATATGATCACATCCTAATTCTTAGTGCAAGCATAGACATTTCCAGTGCCAACAGTATTATATAGGACCTTATACAATTATTACATGAAACAGTTTTACTTTACTTACTCTACTTTACAGCTGACCGTTTATCGTTCATGGTTGTGAGGAGGGAAGAATTTACTAAAGTTTATCCTACTTTTAGTTCCTCCTACTATTCCTCCTCCTCCTCCTCCTCCTCCCCTCCTCCTCCTCCTCCTCCTCTCCTCCTCCTCCTCCTCCTCTTCTTCTTCTTCTTCCTCCTCCTCCTCCTCCTCCTCCTCCTCCTCCTTCTCCACCAACTCTTCCATCAAATCCTCCTTCTCTTACTCCCCCTCCTCCTTCTGCACCACATCCTTCTTCTCTTCCTCCTCCTCCTCTTTGGTAGAGAGTTAGTGGGAAGAATACTTCGAATATTCTTTCCAAAGAATGGACATTGATATGTCCAAATCTCCGCCAATTTATGTAGATGCATAACAATATTATCTATTTTATCTATAACTATTATTTAACGAAAATCCTAAATAAATGCTGTACATCGCCCCGAAGACTTCTGCTACTGCAGACATTGACAACAGGGTTAACAGCTAGATGGAAATTCGATGAGAACTACTATCCAAAAATTAGTTGCCAGCCCGGGAATCGAACCCGGTACCTCCCAATTGCTAGTCAGGAATGCTTACCCTTACACCAATCTGACAATCTCTGGATAGCAGCGCTCATTTTATACGAAGCCATAGCGGCCAACCAGTTACAAAATACTGTAACTGTGTATTTTATCTATAGTTATTACAAATTGTTTTTTTTTTCATATTATATACAGCTCAATAATATTATTTTCTTAATTTATATTTTGTATATTCATCCATAATTTGCTGTATTGTAAGCTATTGTATATAATGTATGAGCCAGTATATATTGTAATCTACATAAATAAAGTACTCAATCAATCCTCCTCCTTCACCACCACCTCCTCCATCACCCTCAGTGCCTGTCGTGTTTCTATCAGGTCCATCGAGAGCCGAGCGAGCTTCATCCTAACTTTAAAAAAACATCTTTTGGAACAAATGACTGACTGTCCGGCCCTAGAACGATCACATGACAACCATCCCCAACCCATCCCACAAATACAAACCATTAAACCATGTTATAGAACGATTGTATATATAATATATATATTATATATATATATATATATATATATATATATATATATATATATATATATATATAATATAAACTCATGTTATTTCAATTATCCCACTGCATACTGCTGTATATTACTGAAAATTGATAACCCTGATCTACTTTCAGCCGACTTCATTTTATTAATCAATTATTTGATCTTATCTACCTATATAATTATTTTACTCTATAACTATCATTTTTGTTTTTTCTCTTTAATATTCATTTGATCTATAGTTATTATATTACAAACTGCTTTTCATATCATATACAGTTCAATAATTATTTTCTAGTCTATATTATGTAATTCATCTATAATTTTGCGGTATTGTAAGCTATTGTATATAAGTGTATAAGCCAGTAATTATTGTAATCTACAAAAAAGTACTCAATCAATCAATCAATCCTCCTTTCCTTCCTCCTCCTTCTCTTCCTCTTCCTACTCCTCCTCCTCCACTTCCTCTTATTCTTCCTCCTCCTCCTCCTCCTCCTCCTCCTCCTCTTCCTTCTCCTCTTCCTCCTCCTCCTCCTCTCACATCCTCCAGCAGGATATAAGCCAGCAATCAATTAATATGCAAGAGCTATTGACTTGACATTTGTCGCTCATTTTCATGCTGTATTCAAACACATACAAATTGCTTGACAGCCTCCATCTGTAGAGAGATCAGTGTTCAAACTGTGGGCATTGGTTGAATGGGACCCATTGATGTTATAATTTGTGGAATACTAACAGTTTGCGGTGAATCTACACTAGACAGACACTACAAACCGACAGATAAACTCTCTTATTCATTTACGACTCTCTCACTAATTCATTGACTCACTCACTCTTACTCCCTCAGTTACTCACTCACTTTTCCTCAAACTCACTAACTCTCTCTCCCTTGCTCACTCTCACTCTATTTCTCTCTCTCTCTCCCGCTCTCTCTCTCTCCTGCTCTCTCTCTTCATCATCTGTTTCTTCCTTCATCATTACTTTCTTTCACTTTTTTATTATTATCCTTCTTTATTGGGTTTCAACAATGCTCTTCATTCTTCATCATATGTATCCTAATATTTTTCAATTGTAATGAGTTTATGCTTTTTTTTGTCTTACTTTTATATTTTTCAATTATTTTACTTAGTATTTCTTCTTTTGTACATTTGGAATAATATTTTTTATTTATTAATTTATTATCATTTTGTAATTTCGCAATGTTGTAATGTTATAAATGCAATAGGTTTTTCAAGACCTGGCATGTGATAAATAAATAAATAAATCAATCAATCAATCAATCTCTCCTGCTCTCTCTCTCTCTCTCTCACACTCTCTCTCTCTCTCTCTCTCTCTCTCCTCTCTCTCTCTATCTCTCTCATTCCATGACGCATTCCCTCTTCATTGACTTTCTCCCTCAGTGACTCAGTAACTTTTCCTCAACCACACTAATCTCTATTTCTCTCTCTCTTTCTTTCCTGCTTTTTCTCTCCTTCTCTCTCTCTCCTGCTCTTTCTCTTCTGAGTAACCTTTCCTCAATCACACTAATCTCTCTCTCTCTCTCTCTCTCTCTTTCTTTCCTGCTCACTCCCTCCTACTCTCTCTCTCTCCTTCTCTCTCTCTCCTGTTCTCTCTCTCTCCTTTCTCTCTCTCTCTCCTGCTCACTCTCTCTCTCCCATTCCATGTCGCCTTCCCTCCTCATTGACTTTCTCCCTCAGTGACTCAGTAACTTTTCCTCAACCACACTAATCTCTATTTCTCTCTCTCTTTCTTTCCTGCTTTTTCTCTCCTTCTCTCTCTCTCCTGCTCTCTCTCCTTCTGAGTAACCTGTCCTCAATCATACTAATCTCTCTTTCTCTCTCTCTCTCTTTCTTTCCTGCTCACTCCCTCCTACTCTCTCTCTCTTTCTCTCTCTCTCCTTTCTCTCTCTCTCTGCTCACTCTCTCTCTCCCATTCCATGACGCATTCCCTCTTCATTGACTTTCTCCCTCAGTGACTCAGTAACTTTTCCTCAACCACACTACTCTCCCACTCACTCTCTCTCTCTCTCCGTCTCTCTCACACTGTCTCTGTCTTTCACTCACCAACACCCAACCAAAAGTGATTTGACACCAAGCATTTGCCAACACCAACTATCAAATTCAAATGCAAATACACAGTCAACAATGTTAGCTTAATAAAGCCGTCAAGTACTCGAAGATCAACTCTGCAAATGGCTTGAGAAGCACTTTAACCTCCCCTCGCCCCGCCACGCATAGCTGAATATTCACTTACCCAGTTACATGAAACATCTTAATGGAAAACGGCGGATTATATTATCATAATGCGTCCTCTGACATATACATACTTAACAGTAGCCTAAACAAACTTACAAGATTGGATATGATATAGCGTGAATAAGCATCAAGTTTCATTGCTTGAAGACATAATTGTTAGTGAATCATGTATCAAGAGTACAGTAGAATACAGAGCTAATCCAATAGCTCTGTATTCTATTAGTCATTGTATCAATTTTCATGAATTACATACCCTCAATCGTTTATTGGTGAGATTCACCTCATATTGTCTGCATTCCTTAGGGCCAAGCTTAGACCAGTTATAGAATAGACACGGCTCATTGTATATTCATATACAAGATGCGGCAGAAAGGATGAACGGTTTTCAAAAAAGTAATATGTCATTACCTATGCATAAGAAAACATTTATTTACAGAAGAATATTTACATTATTTTACAATTTTAGAAAATTAATGTTTGAAAACAATATCTGACAGGTGACGGCCGTTTTCAGCAATGCACTTTACAAGCCGCTCTCGGAAGTTGGATTGTACTCTTTCTAACATTGCCCTGCCAATTTGTTCGACTTCCTCACGAATTGCTCCCTTTAGTTCTTGAAGTGTACGTGGTTTATGCTGGTAAACACGTGACTTCAGGAAACCCCACAAGAAGTAGTCGCACATGGACAGGTCTGGAGAACGAGGAGGCCAATCAATGTCACCAAACCGAGAAATGATGCGACCACGAAAAACAGCCCGAATTCCTTCCATTGAATTTCTTGCTGTGTGAGCTGTCGCCCCATCCTGCTGAAACCGCATACTTGCCGGATAGGAATACGTTTCTTTCTTAATTCAGGAAGGAAGAATTCAGTGAACATCTGTCTATAACGTTCTGAGGTTACAGTTACAGTGGTCCCGTTGTTGTCTTCAAAAAAGTATGGACCAATAACAAATATACTGCTCACAGCACACCAAACTGTCACCTTGGGACTGTGTAATGGTCTCTCATGCATTAATTTTGGATTTTCATCTGACCAATAACGATAGTTCTGCTGATTACCATTCAAATGAAAATGTGCTTCATCTGTCGTAAACAAAATGTTGTTTTCATTTTGGTCAAATATGGCCTCCATTTCTCGAGCAAAATTCAGCCGCTTTACATAATCGCCAGGATTCAATTGTTGAACCATGGCCATTTTGTAGGGATGAAATCCTAGATCTTTATGTAAAATACGCCTTACTGACCAATCACTGACGATGTTCAGTTCAGAAGAATGTCTCCTAGCAGATCGATTAGGACTACGGAGTATGGCTTGCCGAACTCTTTCCACATTTTGTGGAGTGCGTACAGTGCGATGAGCCCCTGGTGGTCGTTTATTCATTACTGTTCCTACTGAACGAAATGATTTTACCCAACGTAAAATGGTGTTACGAGTGGGTACATTTTCATTTCTCACAAGATTGAAATGACGACGAAACTCGCGCTGAACTGTAATGATACTCTCATTATTACGCACAAAACTGTCGTAAGTAAACACACGATGTTGCACATTCCACGAATCCATGATGCCGATTAAACAATGACTAGAAAAAATGGTATGATCTACCGAACACATGTTCACTTCAGCTGGCCCAATCCGACTACCCAAATCAGAATACTATCTGTTCTAAAAACATGCACCCTTCCTGCCGCACCCAGTAGAAAGTCGATGAATCCAACATCTACTGCCAAATCCACCCATCTTGACGTCACAACAGTGACGTTACGCATCGTAAAGAAATTCTAGAAAACTTTTGAGTTTGTTGTGTAAGTGTTTGTGGTGTTTAACTTACATTGTTTGTTATTCAATGCATTGTTGTTAGCTTGGTTGTGACGTCAAGATGGGTGGATTTGGCAGTAGATGTTGGCTTCAGAGGCTAGACTTCCCAGCGTGTCTATTCTATAACTGGTCTAAGGGGCCAAGCCACACGAAGCGTTTTTTTTTTTAGGTGAGCCACAAATGGCGACCATGCTCTCCAAAAATTGAAAAATTTCACTGACTTATCTCTATCTTTATCTTTTAATATAAGTTCAGTGCGTGAAATATAAGTATAAATACAGTGAGTGAAATCATAGTACAGTTAATTTTATCAATCCAAAGTGATTGATTGGCGCCGGGCGAAATTCTGTAAAGAGTAAGGGAGTTCTTAACCCACTCTAAACAAAAAATCTGGTGTGGTACACTCACACAACTTTCCTTGCTCATTGAACTGTAAGCCCCATTCTTAAAGGAGAATAATTTAGGGGAATAACATAATGACGATTGGCAGCAACATATTTGAAACTACGATCACACTACTGTATATGTGTATATAGAATTGTTTTCAGAGTACTTTTTCCTGTGTGTAAATTGTGAAATTCGATGAAATTTTTGAAAAGTCGTCAAAACAGCTGTTCTACAGATGAAATATCTCGACTATGTGTTCTTTTTATGAACTGCTCTACCTACCTACGTCATGCACGAGAAAGAGGCTACAAAGTCCATTTCTCAAGGATGGGGTGGACCCCCATTAGTTTCCCAGAAAGGAGACTCATGCCAGTTAACCGAGCTGATAAATAACTATACAGGGTATGAATTTGAAAAAAATCGGTCAAGTCATTTTTGAAAAATTGTGAAAAACATGGTTTTTTAGTAAATGTCCGCCATTTTTCTCAAGAATATTACGGAGCTCCTGCAATTTTGAAAAGGATAGTCAACCGGCTTTGTCGAATGATAAACTAGGATAGCAAAACCAAAGTTGATCAAATACTGTCATTATAACCTGGACCTCACTATATAGGGAACACATCGCTACTTCAGAGCAACAGTGAGACATCTTACATTTCTCGTGTTCAAAGGTTACGATGGTGTTCAAGTATATTGCAGATTTAGATTCCAGTGCAGTAGATTCCAGTCCAATAATTCTGATAGTAAACAGAATGGAAAAGAAAAAGATATCCTGGTGTAACATATTAGAAACTAGGAAACAATATTGTATTTGCTTTTTGGTATGTATTTGATTGTTTATTTATTTTTTTTTAATAAAGAAGATTTGGTTAAAAAGTTTTTTCAGACTCCGCGATTGACTGATTCGTCTTAAAATGCCTGAAAAACGCTTCGTGTGGACTGGCCCCTAGAAATCAACGTTTACCAATCAACCAACGGTATCAAGTTTGGAGTTTCTTGAAAAGTTGTTAATTACAAATTATTAAAAACAGATAAAAGTCAATATTAAGCTTTACCAGAGACAAGAAATATAGGTTATGCTTATCCTTAATGCTACTTACTTTACTTTCCGAGTCCGGTCAACATTTCCAAAAAATAGCTGCCGCCACGGCATTGTCAGATGCTAAAGTTAGGTCTTCATTAGTGCAGGGTTGGTCCATGAGAGGGCAGCAGTATAGATGTTTTTGGTCTTGGATTTCTGCGCATCTGCAGTTTAGGTCCATATTTCCTTCCAGGTACCCCCACTTCATCATGTTTGATTTGCAGTTTGCTACTCCCACCCGCAGTAGGTTTAGTGATTTCCATACACTGTATGTAAGGTTTCCTCCTGTCGGTAATGTCTCGGACACCGTGACATGGGCCTTCTCTTTCCATAGTTCAAGACGGGCTGCTGTAGGAGTAGTCTGCAGTAGATGGGTCCTAGCCATGAAACTCTTCCTTGACTTGAGGCGTTTTGCTTGTATCTGATGGTAGTGAAGAGGGTGACGAGGGTCAGTTTCCTGCTTAGATCCTTAGATCCTTATGCTTATCTATGGCTTTACTCTGAGCTTAAGCTTTTTGACGTGTCATATACTGCGGGAGCGGTTATGCAATTTCCCTTAATACAGCTTCATATTTCATATGACGAACAAGTGAAGTAAAGTAAAATTTAAGCTTCAATCTTTAGGCCCTGGGTTTCATTACATACTTGTACCACGGAATAAATATACCATAGTAGTGCTTCTCTACTCTGTGCTTGTACCATCTACAGAATCTATCAGAATCTGTTACAATGATTGGTATAAATAATAATTAGTGGTGGAAATAACTCAGTGTACAGACAAGTTGGGAATCTATTGAATTATTCTTGAGAATGGAACAGAAATCCTGGCATGAATTCACATAATGTCAAAGTATACAATCAGAGACAAGCAAATAGGATAAATAAGTGACAAGATAAATAAACTATCCTTTCTCTATGATACAATCCAGTTATGTACACAAAAAAGATCTACGATCAACAACAAACATAATAATGCATTTTTGAATCGGAGATTCGCTCTAAAATGTTTATGCAAACAAAGTATTATTTACAGCAAGACTGTATTCATAAATTCTAAGAAGGCGTCGAGATCAGCAACTTTGAGAATTGAAGATCAGCGAACTCCGCAGAAACCTCTATTTAAAAATTCAGACGAAGTGAAAAGATCAGCAAATTTGTGAAGAGATACAAACACACTACATTATTCAGACCACCTACACACGCGCATGAGCAAGCGCACACAACATTGAGAGACAGCAAGTAAGTTAAAAGTCCTTCAAAAAGTTGTTGAGAAAAAGGTCGGTCTAACCACCGTCAAATCTGTAGTGTTGACACATTCGTCCCAGAAGAATGGCTTGGCTCGGCTCTCCCACGAGATTGAACAGTGAGAAAAACAGAGATAAACTGAGGGAGAGAGACTGTGTCAGAGAGAGAGAGAGTGAGTGAGGGTGTGACAGTACTCTTCACTTTGGGACAGTCGCTTCGCTTGCTCATTTATCCCACAAAAGTATCAAAATCCCTGCCTTTTTGCCCCGTTTTCACTTAACATCTTTCTTATTCTTCAACTTCTCTCTTCTTCTTTGTCTATCTTCTTCTTTTTCTTCTCCTTTAGTCACCTTTTTCTCCTCTACCCCTTTTTCTCCACCTACACCAACTTCTCTTCTTCTTTTCATTCTCCTCATGTCATCTTTTTTCTCCACCTACACCTTCTCCTTCTCCTCCTCCTCCTCCTCCTCCTCCTTGTCTTCCTGAACCTTCTCCTCCTCCTCCTCTTCTACCTCTCATTCTCCTTCTGTCATCTTTTTTCCTCCTTTTTCTTCATCAACACCTTCTCCTTCTCCTTCTTCTTCTCCTCCTGCTACTCTTCCTCCTCCTCCTCTTCCTTCTATCCTCTCCTCTTCTTCTTCAGACTATCTTCTTCTTTTTCTTCTCTTTTGTCATCTTCTTCTTCTTTACCCCTTTTTCTTCACCTACACCAACTTCTCTTCTTCTTTTCATTCTCCTCCTGTCATCTTTTTTCTCCACCTACACCTTCTTCTTCTTCTCCTCCTCCTCCTCCTCCTCCTCCTCCTCTACTTTCTCCTCTCTTCCTCCTCCTCCTCCTCGTCTTCCTGATCCTCCTCCTCCTCCTCTCCTCCTCCTCCTCCCCTCCTCCTCCTCCTCCTCCTCCTCCTCCTCCTCCTCCTCCTCCTTCTCCTCCTTCTCATCTTTCTCCCACTTCTCCAATTCTTCTACCCTGCAAGCAATCCTTCGTAATTCCTCCTGTCATCTCTTTTAGTATCTTTGAGATCACCTTCTTTTCAACCCCATTTTATCTGAACTTATATACACTCTCTCCCAGATTCTCTGTCGGTTTGTCAATCTCTCTGTTTTGACTCCTTTCTTTTTCTTTCTTTCCCTCACTCTCTCTCCTCCCCTATCCTACTCCATCATCTTCTCCTTCGTCCTCTCACACAATTCCTCTCTTTGGTAGAGTGTTAGTGGGAAGGATATTTTGAATATTCTTTCCGAAGAATGGACATTGATATGTCCAAAGCTCCGCCAATTTATGTAGATGCATAACAATATATTAGTTATAGTTATTACGAATTGCTTTTTTCATATCATATACAGTTCAATAATTATTTTTCCTACAGCTACCTCTAAGAGATAGCGCTATCTGCTTTGTTGAATGATAGACAAGGATTGCAATACCATTTCTAATCAAACACTGTCATTATAACTTGGACCTCACTATATAAAAGATTCTAAGCTGAAGATAACGCTGCAAACTATACCACTATTCTAGTACTAGCAAATAACCTATACCTATTATTGTTAAAAGACGATCAGGCTACAGTGCAGAGCGAGAAAGAGATAACGCTATCCGCTTTGTTGAATGATAGGCAAGGATAGCAATACCATTCCATAAAAGACTGTGAATTTCTAATCAAACAATGCCATTATAACGTGGACCTCAAAGATTCGAAGCTGAAGATAAACGCTGCAGCAAACTATACTACTATTCTAGTACCAGCACATATCCTGCTTGTGAACTAAACCCCGTACACTAAAAAATCCTAGTATCCAATAAATTGAGTTATGGAGCTCAAATTTCTTCTCCCAGACAACAGTGAGATTTGCTTCAAATTGTTTGCTTCAATCAGCTGTGCTTCTAGTGGAGAAGATTGTTTTAATTTTCGGAACAAAATATTTCAAATTGATATTTATTTTACAGTTTTGAGTGCTAAGTGGAAGGAATTTTGTTATCAATTCGGATCTTAATCTTTCTAAATTCAAAATTAATTGTTTCAAGTGTTTGTGTTTTGTTTCAATGTGGAAATTAGTGAAGAATTGGAAAGTCGCACATAACCCTCATTTGGACAATTTATTTCATGAAGAGAGAAAAATTTCAACTATCTTGGTAATGATGTAACATATGATACAGATATTGATGTATACAATAAAATTTCAAAGTTTCAGAAAATATGTGGCACTATACATAGAAACCTCAAAAATAAATCAAGACAAGAAACCAGAATAAAGTTCTATAATACCATTGCAGTTCCGATTCTCCTAAATGGAAGTGAGAATTGGATTCACACACGTAGAATGAACAGTCGAATTCAAGCTGCAGAAATGAGGTTTCTAAGGAGTGTATTTGGATGCACTAGAGTTTATAGAATCAGAAACACTGATATGAGACAGGGTTTATTGGTTGCTCCTCTACATGGAAGAATTATTCAAAATAGACGCAACTGGTGCAGTCATTTGGATAGAATGCCACCTGGAAGAATTCCCGTTGTAGTCCAAAACTACAGACCTACAGGAAAAAGAGATGTAGGGAGACCAAGGAAGAGATGGCTACCGGAACAGGTTCATTAATAAACCTAATCCCTGAAGTGAAGATGATGAAGATGATGATTTCATGAAATTAGGATGAAAAGAAGTTTTGGAGTGTAGTCTGTTTCTTTGTCCTTGAGTTGATTGTAAATGATGAATAAATAAATAAATACAATTGCTAATCAAACACTGCCATTATAACGTGGACATCACTATAGTACGATATTCTATTTGTCAGCATTATTTGAATGGAAAGCTTTGATTTTATAATATAATAAATGCTGACAGTTTGTAGTGAATCTCACCATAATCACCTGATCACAGTATACATACAGTACGGAAACTTGGCTATACCCTGACGCCAAAATCCGCCATCTTGTTAGGAAGCGCCGCATTGTAATAGTATTGATGGTAGGTTCGGATCACTTTAATGATCCGGATCAATTGATCTCATTCACTGCCACGAGTCAATCAGAAGATCAGGATTAGAACTTCCCAAGGTCACGTGACGTGTTTAGTATTGGCGTCATGTAAAAAGCATTGGTTAGATAGGCGTTTGATTACAAGTTTCCATTCTGTATCTATTCTGTGACCTGAGGTAAGCAAGATATCTTCCCTTGGCGTTTGGGATTGCTTAATAAGTAATTGACGCATCTTGCAAAGTTACTCAACTCAGTCAACCTTGCAGTTAACCAAGACTGGGTTAACCGTAGTTTAACCGATTTAACTTGGCTAGTTAGGGATGAGGATGGATGCGTCTTCTGAGATATGACCTCTCTCTCCTGCTATGACCACATACTGGCCAACTCATGTTAACAGGGTAACATCTTATGCATGATCTTATCTCACGATCCATATGAGACATCCTCTCCAATGTGTAATATATAGCTAATACCACAATGAAATAACTGATACCGCAATATGTAGCTAATAGTACATACCACAATCCTATTATATTAAGCGAGCAATTTCTGTATATCTTTTTACTTTCCTTGCCCTATTACCATAGGTAAGGAAAGTATTGCTTTCCAAAAAAAAATTAAGGTACCCCAATTTCTAAATTTCTATACGTTTCAAGGTCCCCTGAGTCCAAAAAACCGGTTTTTGGGTATTGGTCTGTGTGTGTGTGTGTGTGTGTGTTGTGTGTGTGTGTGTGGTGTGTGTGTGTGTGTGTGTGTGTGTGGTGTGTGTGTGTGTGTGTGTGTGTGTGGTGTGTGTGTGTGTGTGTGTGTGTGTGTGTGTGTGTGTGTGTGTGTGTGTGTGTGTGTGTGTGTGTGTGTGTGTGTGTGTGTTGTGTGTGTGTGTGTGTGTGTGTGTGTGGTGTGTGTTGTGTGTGGTGTGTGTGTGTGTGTGTGTGTTGTGTGTGGTGTGTGTGTGTGTGTGTGTGTGTGTGTGTGTTGTGTGTGTGTTGTGTGTGTGTGTGTGTGTGTGTGTGTGTGGTGTGTGTGTGGTGTGTGTGTGTGTGTGTGTGTGTGTGTGTGTGTGTGGGTGTGTGTGTGTGTGTGTGTGTGGGTGTGTGTGTGTGTGTTGTGTGTGTGTGTGTGTGGTGTGTGTGTGGTGTGTGTGTGTGGTGTGTGTGTGTGTGTGTGTGTGTGTGTGGTGTGTGTGTGTGTGTGTGTGTGTGTGGTGTGTGTGTTGTGTGTGTGTGTGTGTGTGTGTGTGTGTGTGTGTGTGGGTGTGTGTGTGTGTGTGTGTGTGTGTGTGGTGTGTGTGTGTGTGGTGTGTGTGTGTGTGTGTGTGCGTCTGTGTAGACGATATCTCATCTCCCAATTAGCGGAATGACTTGAAATTGCGAAACTTCCGGCTGATTTGAGAAGCATTGTTGAAGAAAAACAATTCAAAACAAAACTATATTCTTTTCTCAGTGAGAAGGCTTTCTATGAGGTTGACGAATTCTTGTTAGAGTGAAAAAATTATCATCTAAATTTGATGAATTGTTAAATGTTATCGGAGTTTTATTTTAAGAATGATATTTTATGTTATTATGTTATTTATCTGTGACGTTTTTCAACTGTATTACATTGTTTTTGTTATACTTTTGTTGAGAATAAAATATTATTATTATTATTTGAAACTCAAGGTCCTTACACTATAAGGATACGACACGAACGTTTTCGATCAAATGCAATTCAAGATGGCGGCTAAAATGGCGAAAATGTTGTTAAAAACAGGGTTTTTCGCGATTTTCTTGAAAACGGCTCCAACGATTTTGATCAAATTCATACCTAGAAAAGTCATTGATAAGCTCTATCAACTGCCACAAGTCCCATATCTGTAAAAATTTCAGGAGCTCCGCCCCATCAATGCAGATAGATTCCCAATTATCAGGCTTCAGATACAATTGAAACAAAAAAAAAATCAAGTGGATTAGATTGAGCATGAAAATCTCTACAATTAATGTTCAGTAACATTTTCACCTAAAATTGAAAATAAGATTTAAATTCGAGAAAATGTGATTATTCAATTGCAAATTATTGTTGATTCTATAAATCATTCACTATGAAGAGATAGCACACCTCATGTGTGTCTCCAGCGTATTGCCTGTCACCAGCTGGCTCAAATATTTGAATAGTAGAATTGAGATGCGCGGGAACACAAGCGTCAGGTGATCAATTTTCATAAAGGCAAGGAAAGTTGTGTGAGTGCGCCACACCAGATTTTTCATTTAAAATGTCTAGAAAAAATCCTAAATAAGAAACATATTTATTAAAAATAGATGATAAAAATAGATGATTCAAAAATAGATGATAATTTCGTGAAAAAATAGATGATTCAAAAATAGATGATAATTTCGTCAATGATAATTTCGTCAATGATAATTTCAAAATTTCGTCAATGATAATTTCAAAAATAGATGATAATTTAGTCGTCTGTCGAAAAAGAGAAACATATTTATTTCCAACTGTGTAATCAATCAGCTAGAAATATTATCTAGCTAGACAATTCAATCTACTTGATCAAAATAATCTGATTTGTTGACATTACATGTTAATCCTTCTAAACTAGAGTATAATTTTCAAAGTTGATCATTATTTGACAATTTTAAGTGATTAGTGAGTGTTATTTTGTTATTCAATTTGGTATGTAAATAATCTAAATTAGAACTTCTTTGTTTTCAAATGTTTGAACTGAAAATTGAGCCTGAATTCAAGTGTATGGAACATCACCTACTTTCTGGACTATTTATAGTGTATGAATCAAAATTCGGGGAAGAAACAGTTTTGGGCTGTGCTATTAGTCCTTCCCCATTCATTTTCAAGAATTGTGTTCGGTTTATCAATAGTTAATAACTAAATAACGAGCGAAGCTCGGTGCCCTGATATTAATATTTATTCGAGACAAGCCTCCCAATTATCAACATTTTCCTTGAAAATACTTACAGAATTGAGACGGAAAATTCTATTCTCTATCATCTTTATGTCAGAATTGCTCCTGAGAGCCTTAATGTTTCTTAATTACGAACATCTTTATTTTAAAAAATAATTATATCAAAATTTGAGACTGAAAATTCAAATTATCACTGATTTGAAATAGCTGTATTCAATATAGTTGAGTCACTAATATACAGAGTGAGCATAACGTCTTGCCCTGATTTTAAAAATTTATTACAGAATAATCGTTTGACATATCAATTTATATCTGGCGCTGTTACATAGGTTAGTATTAGTAGTTTTTTTAATATCACTTATGTTCGTAAACTTCAACGTGGGGCACACGAAGAATGACCGGGCTACCATTTCTACCATTCTACCGGTAGAACCATTTTGACCGCAACTAACGTGAACTAACAGACAGCGTTATTGTTCAGGACCACTAGCGCTATCTATTAGTCAAAAAAACTACTAACACTAACCTATGTAACAGCGCCAGATTTAAATTATTATGTCAAACGGTTATTCTGAAATAAATTTTAAAAATGAGGGCAAGACTTTATGCTCACTCTGTATGATTGTTTCATTCATTATTCTGATGAGATAATGGAGATCAAGTTGATCAATTCCAAACTATCAACGATTTTAAATAGTTACTCAGTACGGATATCTCTAGCTTAGCCCACTATACAGGGAGTTGAATAATAAAGAAGAAGCCAGAGATGGCAAAGAAACATTTTTGGTGCTAGTTGAAGAAGTCTCTCTCTCTCATTCCTACACATTTCCCTTCAACCCACACGATCGTTTACGATTTTCGGGCGACCAAGATTGGAAAGCGTGTGTGTATCAATCAAAGTGACTTCTTTCTCCTTTTTCTTCTTCTTCTTCTTCTTCTTCTTCTTCTTCTTCTTCTTCTCCTCCTCCTCCTTCTTCTCCCTCTTCTGCTCTTTCTGGCACTTCTATATCCGGTCACTTCCCGTTGAAAATAGCGTGGCTGGCATACTGGCATGCCATATCCCAACTGGTCTCCTCATTTTTCATGAGAAGAGCTGTAACTTTCAAATCTCCCCACACTGACCATTGACTTTCTTATTTCCTGTGTGTGGTCCTTTTTCATATTCTCCGCTCTTCTTTCTCTATTCTTCATCCCCAATCCATGTTTTTTTTCGTGGTTTTTCTTTCAGCCAACGTCTCTCTCTTCTCTCTTTTAACGAATTTTGACCGAAGTAACAACTTATCATTCTTCTAAGATGAAACTTATCATTCTGATATATTTTGTGTTTTACACTTTTTTCTGTGAATGAGATTATGTCTAGTCATCTGAACGTCATTTGTTTCATATTTTCATTCCACACTACTCTGCAATTTATCTTCGCCATACTTTATTCTTCTCTTATTCATTAACTTACACATTAATCTTTGATTATCGTTCAGTTTTATTTCTTCCATATTTTCAATACATCTTCCACACATCATCCATGGGATACGATTATCGTTTATCCTCTTGCTTCCACTTGATTTTATTGTGAAAGTTCTTCCACATTTTATTAAGTTCTTCTACAAAGCTGATAGTGAGGATAACTTAAATTCATCAAATTAATAATGTAACTGGGCAACTAATGTGGCCAAAACCATCAGTTTATTTAACACAGTGGGGGTTTGGTAGAATATATTAAAATAATTATGACAATTAAACATAGGACTATGACTTGTGTTGAAAAAAACTTGTAGCCCAAATCAAACCCCAGTTTCGGGTGTTGTTCAACCAACCATCTACGCAAGGAAAATAAGATAAAGGGGGAGGAGGAGGAAGAGGAGCATAAAGAGCTGGATTAGGAAGAGGAGGAGAATGAGGTGAAGGAGGGGATGAAGGAGGAGAAGAAGGAGAAAGAGGAGTAAGGAGAGAATGTAGAGAATAGGAGGATAAGGAGGAGGAGGAGAAGAAGGAGGAGAAGGAGGAGATGAAGAAGAAGAAGAAGAAGAAGAAGAAGAAGACGAAGAAGAAGATGGAGTAGTAGTAGTAGTGGGAGAATGAGGAATGAGTGGTTAACACCGACCGAATCGAGGTTAAGCTTAATCGAGTTGGATGATACTTTGATGAAGTGCACACTACACGATCGACTTATTTCCTCCCTCTCTACCCCCTTCAGTGCCCTTGAACCTCTCCTCAAACCCTCAAACACCCCCACCCCTAGATTCAACCTTCAATTTCGAAAATCAACCCCCAACAACAATCGCAAAAGCATGCAAGCAGCAAATTGCCAAATGGTTTCCATCTGCAAACTTCACCACACTCAATTCCAGTCAATCATATCAACATAGAAAATACTTGATCTTGTGAAAATTATGAAGTAACCTTTTTTGAATCAAGAACACTATCCATTACTTCTTCAACAATACTATGTGCTGGTTGCACAAAAGCCGGTTAAATTCTAACCGTGATTAATTCCACGAGAACCAATCAGAGAAGCCTTATTATCAAAAAGGCCTTCTCTGATTGGTTCTTGTAAAATTAACCACGGCTAAAATTAAACCAGCTTTTGAGCAACCGGGCCTATTTGTTATTTGATGAATATCGATCTCATATTTAGTATTTAGAAGTAGTGGACTATAGTGAGGTCCACGTTATAATGACAGTAGAGGAAGAAAGAAGAACAGCGTTGCCGAATCTCTGTCCTGCCACTGTTTTCTATAACTTAGTGCATAGCTGATACCAGTATATCTGATGATCACCTGTTTATCCTTGTTTAGAACAGACACTTGGAATACGTTTTAGGATTTAGAATTTAGATTTAGGAAACAATTTTCACACGTGATTGCAATGTTATAGGAGAATTGTTTTTACTTTCCTTGCCCTGTTACCATAGGTAAGGAAAGTATTGCTTTCCAAAAAAATTTAAGGTACCCTAATTTCATGTTTTCTATACGTTTCAAGGTCCCCTGAGTACAAAAACATGATTTTTGGGTGTTGGTCTGTGTGGGTGTGTGTGTGTGTCTGTGAACACGATAGCTCCATTCCTAATTAACCGATTGACTTGAAATTATAAACTCAAGGTCCTTATACCATGAGGATGAGACAATAAGAAATTCAATTCAAAATGGCGGAAAAAATGGCGGATAATGGCTAAAAATCATGTTTTTCACGGTTTTCTCGAAAACGGCTATAACGATTTTCTTCAAATTTATACCCTAGATAGCTATTTATAAGCCCTATCAACTGACATGAGTCTCATTTCTGGGAAAATTGCAGGAGCTCCGTAATATTCCTGAGAAGAATGAATTTTGTTAAATTTCTATCACGATTTTCTTAAAAATGACTTGACCAATTTTTTCAATTTTGCAAACCCCTAATATATGACAGTAAAGACAGTCTGTAGACACTGTTCGAAATATAGTAGAAAAATACGAGTAAAAACTTCTTCGATAAAACTTGACTGTGCTATTTACATGTTTCAAGAGGGTAACACAAAGATAAGGGGTTATTCAAAGCAATCTATGGAATTTATGTTGTTTTCTCACCATGCTTTTGGATGGTGAATTGAAGATGTATTAAGGTGCGTACAGATATACGCGCCGCGAACATGAGCAATTCACTTTTAACCAGCTGAATATATCTGTATTATCACAGAAACGGTAAGATACAGATATAAAAAGCTAGATACATCAGCTGATTAAAAGTGAATTGCTCATGTTCGAGGCATGTAAATCTGTACACACCTTTAAGGTGCGTACAGACTTTCGCTCTGCTCCGCAACCGAACGTCACTCGAGCCGAGCGATTGATGAAAATGATGATCGACCGGGGAGCGCAAGAGTGGAACGCGAGAAGAGCTAACATCTCCCGTAACGTTCATGATCGGTGCGTGTACAGAGCAGGGGCGGAGCGATTGCGGAGCGGGTTGGAGGCGCGTATATCTGTACGCAGTTTTAGAATTGATATTATATTTCTCCATTGATTAAAAACGATTTGGCAAAGTTGCTGAGCTAGAAAATGATATCGCTATCTGCTTTGTCGAATGTCAGACAAGAATAGCAACACCAATGTTAAATGATACAATACATTACCAACATCAGTACGATCATATGCTGATAGTGAATGTTTTTTTGATTTTTCTGGCTTCAAATTTATCAAGTTTTTTAATATTTTTCAATTTATTAATGCATTTTCAAGTGTAATAATAATTTGTTTCATCTTTCTGATCAACCGAGATACAAAAATTTTAGTATAATGTGTATTTGGACTGTAAATTTTTGTGATCTTTATAAAAGTGTTTTCATAACCTCATTTGGACTATTTTTATCAAAATTAGGGAGAGGAACAGTTTTGGGTTTATCCTGTTGATTCTCTCCCAATCATTGAATTTATGTTGTTATTAAGGGATGTAATAAATGTAAATGTAAATGTAAATCAAATGCTGCCATTATAACGTGGACCTCACTATATCTCCGTGTAAAATGAGAGGGTTCATGAGTAAAATGAGGCGTCAGCCTTATGAGCTGATATGAAATATCGCGACTTCTCTCTAGGATTTGTCATACAACCAAACCCATCAATCAGTTACGAAACCCAATTCACAATGATGCGGAAGCTTAGGCTCGGACCTGTTCACAGTAAGACAGGTTTCGTACGAGTGGCCATTGTTAACTGATAAACATAACAATGGGCCAGTTGCATAAGTGTGTCAATCACCCAGCTAACAATGCGCTGTCGTTCGGGGCGCAGGTTGAGTTCAGATAAACAATAGGGAATAGGGAATCATCAGGGAAGGAAGGATATTTGCTTCCTTGAGCTGGAGGGTGAAGGGATCAGGGATTGCTCGTCTCAGTGTTGGATGATGTACAGTGTTTGTGATTCATTGTTTCGATTATGCTGAATTATTGCAGTTCACTATTTTAGTATTTGGATGGAGTGGAATGTAGAAGAAAGGTTCACTCATATAATAAGTAGTAATTAATTTAAGGCTGTAAGGTACACTTTTTTACTTTCCTTGCCCTGTTAATATACATAAGTAAGGAAAGTATTGCTTTCCGAAAAAAGTTAAGGTACCCCAATTTCTAAATTTCTATTCGTTTCAAGGTCCCCTGAGTCCGAAAAATTGGTTTCTGGGTATTGGTCTGAATGTGTGTGTGTGTATGTGCGTCTGTGTACACGATATCTAATCTCCCAGTTAACGAAATAACTTGAAATTTGAAACGTAAGGTCCTTACACTAATACGGATCCGACACGAACAATTTCGATCAAATACAATCCAAGATGGCGGCTAAATGACGAAAATGTTGTCAAAAACAGGGTTTTTCACGATTTTCTCGAAAACGACTCCAACGATTTTGATCAAATTTATACCTGGAATAGTCATTGATAAGCTCTATCAACTGCAACAAGTCCTATATTTGTAAAAAATTTAGGAGCTTTGCCCTATCTATGCAAAGTTTGATTTTAGAGTCTCAATTATCAGCCTTCATACACAATTTAAACAAAAAATTTCAAGTGGAAAAGATTGAGCATGAAAATCTCTGCAATTAATGTCCAGTAACATTTCCACCTAGAATTGAGAATAAGCTTGAAATTGTTATTATTAGATTGCAAACTGTTGGCAACTGTTGATTCTATTAAATCATTCACTACGAAGAGATAGCAGACCTCGTGTGTTTCCAGCGTTATTGACCTATCACCAGCTGTCTCATATCTTTGAATAGTAGACTAGTACACTAGCGTCAGGTGATCAATTTTCATAACGGCAAGGAAAGTTGTGTGAGTGCGCCACACCAGATTTTTTAAAATTAAATTTGATAATCTTTTTCAATATAATATTGTTAAGATCATTATAAGAGTGAGAAAATGTGGCACCTAAAATTTTTAAGTGGTCTAATAAGCGAGTTATGGGTTGTCGAAGTGCTAAACTCCGTTTTCTTTCCAGATCATGAACGGTTTCGAATTTTTCATTGGAGTTTTTTTAATATTATCATTGGCTTTGTTCTAATATGCCAAAATAAACAAGTTATCGAATTTTCAAAAAATGATTCTTCTTCATCAATGAACGATATGGGGAATAAAATGTTTTAGTTCGGAAAGATATATTTTTTAAATTTTTAAGAGAAGTTCTGTTAATACAGTCGAACCGTTTATGATCTGGAAAGAAAACGAAGTTAGCACTTCAACGACCCATAACTCGCTTATTAGACCACTTTAAAATGTCAGTTGCCACTTTTTCTCACTCTTATAATGATCTTAACAATATTATATTTTGAAAGATTATCAAATTTAAATAAAAAAAGTGTGCCGAACAGCCTTAATTCGATTTAGAAAAATCAAGGTTTTGAAAAATTCCGGAGCCTTCCAATATGAGCGATGAGCGTGAGACGCTGCTCTTAAACCAGTTGGTGCGACCACATTGGGCGTTTTTTCTGGCGTTTTCAGACGAGTCAGCAGGACAGGAATCTCTTCCATTGGCTGATTGGGTTGGCGTTCGAGAATCAGCTGATAATCAGTCAATCGGAGAGATTTCTGCCATGCCGATTTGTCTGAAAACGCCTGAAAATCTTGGAATTTGGTCCCACCCGGATTCACTATGTATAGATAAAACACATCATGGGACACCAATACACAAATTGCAGGAATCATGTCACCCATCCAAAGAGAAAACGGAGAGCATGTCGCTCATATACGTTGGATGATTGCCTGATTAATAATGAACTCATCTTGTGACTCGATCAACATTTTTGTGTTGATATAGTAAGAAACTATGTAACATTATCCACATTCGTTGATAAATCAAGTATCAAATTTGTAACTGCAAGGGTTTTGAAGATCCTACACTAAATATGCTGAGAAACGTGTCTTTCAAAGCTGAAATATATGGAAATGATAGTTTGAGGGATGAATCAATATTTCTACTCATTATTCATTCTATAACATTTGATTTTTAAGTAGAAGATGATTCAGTGATTAAGCGTGGAAATAGTATATTACGCTACAAGCACAGAAAGTTAGTGTTTACGGTATGAGGATAGTTATCCTCATATAGTTATCCAGTTACGGTATGGGAATATGTTATCCGAATACCGTAAACACCTTTCTGAGGGGGTCGCGTACGATATTTTTCGCCACACTACAGGTATAGCTGACGCCAAAAAGTTAGGCGGTTTTGTGGGTCTCTTGTGCGTTCCAACAGCTGATGTTGTCAAGTAGAGTTGTCATCTAGCTTGGCTTAGGTGATGATTTTTAAATCAAAACAGACAATAAAATAATAGATGCATTGCATCAGCTGTGAGTAGGTTACACCATGTGACCCACGAAGCCGCCTAACTTTTTGGCATCAGCTATATAAGAATAATAAATTGAATAAGAATGTTTTATGGGGGGGGGGGGGAAATGAGCGGCCTTAGCCGGAAAGAAACGTCTTTCTTACATCAGACGAGAGTCGTCTGCAAACAATGTCTTTCAGTTCTACATAGGGACTGGAAAACAGATGCTTTCTGTGCAGTGTGGCGAAAATGCATTAACCATAAGAGTGTGCTTGGTACACTGATCTCCCATAATTTATGCTATTTATTCATTTAGATTTTAAATTAACCAATGCACAAATCAAATACATGATTAGAAAAGGATCAACAGGCCTAGCCCAAAACTGTTCCTCCCTTTCCGAATTTTGATAGAAGTAAACCAATGTCTAAAAGGTAGGCTATGTTGCTTCACTTTGAACCAAATTTAGTTCTTCTTCTAAGAATATTACATTTTTAATCAGTGTTTAATTTCACTTTTTTTGTAAGGCAATAGATTTGATTCGATTTAATTGTGGTTTGACTCCTTCTAATCTCAATTTCAAATAACCCTGTAAACGTATGACCTTCATTGTAGAAGAGACAGTATTCTCTTTCACTCTCAAGTATGTTACGGTTGAGATGGCAGATAAATTTGTAAAGAGTGCGCGACACGCTACATCAATCTGACGCCACTCCACACTCAGGGTTAATGTTCAACATAACCTCAATGATAATGCGGAGACGCTGGTTTCTTCATAATAGCGCTCAACCGCGAAAAGCATGCACTTTCTTGCGTTTAGGGGAATGGGGATGAGAAATACGGGTGGTGAGGGGTAGTGTAAGCAATGCTCGGCTGATTACAAACGCTTCTTCTTCTTCTTCTTCCTCTTTGTCCTATCCTTTTTCTTTTCCTCTTTTTTCCTTCTTTAATCTTCTCTGCTCTTCTCCTTATTCTGAGCAACTGAGCTACGGAGAAGGACAAGAAGGGTTGTATGAGATGATGAAATGACGAAGAAGGAGATGGTGAAAACAGAAGGGGTTATGGAGAAAGGAAGAAAGAAGATGTGTCTGAGATTATGCACTTATCTGCATTAATTTCAGATTTTATCTCAGTTTTCCTCTCCTTCTTTCTTCTATATCACTCTCGTTTTGCTTCTTCTTCTTCGACATTTTGTTGTTTTCCACTTCGGCTTATTGTACTCAACTATATTATCAATATTTTCCTTGAATTTCTTTGAATCTTCTCCTTATTTGTCTCTTATTCCTGTTGCTTTTCTTGTTGTCTCTCCTTTTTTAACAGATCCTAGTTTTCTATCAATCTCCATATCTTTTAGTGTTCATACTGATTCTATCTTCACTTAAATTTATCTTGAGTTTATTGTCCAATCTCTTATATATTTTCTCTTCTATATTTTCCTGCTACTTCCATTGGATATACAGAGTGAGTCATACGTATGGGAATCCTTCAATAAGTTGGAGACTGTTGTAGAAATAATACTGTAACTTTCAGGATAAGTTATTGGTCGAATACTCTACCTTTTGACGTACAACTGAAATTCAGTTTTACGTCAAAAGGTAGAGTATTTAACCAAAAACTTATCCTGAAAGTTACAGTATTATTTCTATAACAGTCTCCAATTTATTGAAGGGTTCCCATACATATGACTGTATAACTCACTCTGTATAAATATTGTATTTCTTTTTTTTCAACTTCCAATTTGTATGTATTATTCCTAATCTCTCCAATTTCCAATTCCTTGCCTTGTCCGCTTCCATATTCTCTTCCTTTCTATACACAGGAGAATAAGGATGGAGGGAGAATAAGGAGTAAGAAGAAGAAGAAGATAAAGAAGGAGAAGAAGAAGAAGAAGAAGAAGAAGTGGGGGTGGCCTATTAAGAAGCATCTCTCACTAATGAACAGTCGCTAACGACCCGGGAAAGAGGTCTTTCACCCCCCACCACTCCTCCTAGCATCCACCCCCTATAAACCACCCCCTCTCTAGGTTTATTGAGATGCGTGAAGACGTCACATGGTTTACTTGTGCACTCTCATCTCATCTCATCGCATCTCATGATGCGGGCTAAACGGTCTCTATACGGCTGCTTCAACTCACAGGGAAAACATGGGAGCATGTTGACAGGCATTTAGAACAGGCTTTCTTGCGTGTGTTGAGATTTCTTGAGAGATTCGTCGATGTGTGCAGTTGCATTGCATTTTGAACAGCTTTTCTAGCATTTGTTGTGATTTCTTGAAAGATTTGTCTATGTGAACTATCTTCTTGCAGTGCAGACTTGTTATAGATGCATAAGGATAGTTTCACATTCATTCGGTTCGTTTCGTTTTCGGTTCGTTTTCGGCAAATTCCGATAAGTGTGAAGCGGTAATTCGGTACCGAATAGAAACCGCATAGAACCGAACGCCCACTTGACTCTAATAAATTCCATCAGGTTTCAATTCGTTGCTAGCGAGAGGCTACTTTCACACACTTTCGGTTCGGTTCGGTTCGTTTCGTTTTCGGCAAATTCTGATAAGTGTGAAACGATGATTCGGTTTGAATTCGGTACCGAATAGCAACCGCATAGCACCGGACGCCCCCTCGACACGAATAGGTTTCATTATATTCGAATTCGTTGCTAGGGAAACAGGAAAAAACAAAGTCTTTTACACACGCTTGCCTTTTTTGTTTTTATTTTAACCGGATATCGTGATTATCTGTTTCAAAATTTTCCAAGTCAAAATCATATGGTCAATTCATTTCTGTTAGTTCACAGAAACATTTTTTTCTCAATGAATAGTTTGCTGGAAAAATATGAAAGATATAAATTTATAACTTAGGGAGAATTTTTATTTTTCCACGAATATTGCATGATTTCATAAATGGAGAGAAGAGATGAGTTTATATACCATGTGTCAAAACAAGGAACAAATTTTTGATTTAAAAAAAAAATAGTCTCTCTGAACATCCAAAATTAACATAATCAATAAGAAACTATTCAAATAATTCACAATTTTTAATTAACTTTAAAATTTTTATGTTCAAGAAATAGCATCTTATAATTTAACACCAGCTGTTATATTTAAATATAACAGCATGAACTGTGAAAATCCAAACACAGCTGTGTTTGAGAAGAAAATACCTAATTAGAACCGTACGAATTAAAACCTGACATGTATGAAAGCCTCATTCGTTTTCGGTAACGAACCGAACCGAACCGAAAACGAACCGAATCGAATGAAACCGAAAGCGTGTGAAGCTAGCCTAAAGTAATCGATGAAAATGGAATAAAATTGATGTTATAAAAGTAGTAAAGTAAACGTCGTTTTCTATTAAAGTAACTCTAAATCAGTTCTAGTTGTACATAATTTTCTATGTCTAGTTGTAGTAATGAGAAGCAAAATATAGTTAGTAATCATAATAATGATACTTAGGGTGAAGCCACATAAGCACTTTGGCTTGTGCGTGGATAATGAGTGAGAGGGATAATGATGAGAGATGACGACTACTTTCTAGGTATTCGGGACCGACGACTTATCGTCTCCTCCGAAAAGATAATATGATATAGGATATTGAAGAATAACTAAGTAGTTGAGCCAACTTTTAATTTTTCCTTTCTATATGGTAGATTGAACAAGTCAAGGTTATTGTCACAACAGCTCTTTTAAAAAAATCATTTCAAGATGTAATCAAATTTTTCCATTTAATTACGATAACTGACACAATATCATTAATTTCGATCAAGTGGGAACTTGCCATTGGTCTGAGCTATATAGTGAGGTCCATGTTGAAAGTGGAGAAAGATAGGAGAACAGCATTGTCGATTCTCTGCCTTCTATAGAGGATAACTCATACTGGTCTATCTGCTGTAATATCAACTGTTCATTCTTGTTTAAAATTATCAATTAATTATATTTCATTCGTCAACAAATAGCTAATTTCAATGATTTAATAATAAATTTTCATAGTTTAGATTGAATAAATAGGTATTTTGTTATTTAATTATATTTCTACATCAAGATCAGGTCTGGCAACATTGCGACGGTGGAGAAGAATATTGCCTTTAAAGAATAATATATCCTTTGTCGAATGATAGACAAGGGTAGCAATACCCTCAATCAAATACTGTCATTATAACGTGGACCTCACGATAGCTTCGTAATATAATTAACTGTTTCTTGTTTAAAACGATTAATTATATTTTACTAACCAAGAAAATATATTTGTGCAACTAGTGCGCAAAGTGACAGTTTGCTGCACCGAAAGAAACGTTTACGCCCGAGCCGTAGGCGAGGGCGGAATGGTTTCTTGAGTGCAGCAGAGGAACTTTGCGCACGTATTTCACATTAAGTTTTTCCTACAGTTACAATTGAATATGAGAAGTGGTTGATTATGGGTAAAATGATGGCTGAAACCCACCAAATGTTTGTCTGTATAATATTGTTATCAATAACAACATTAATTTATTTTAAACTTGATAATCCAATTGAAAATTGATAATTGATAATTTATTAAAATTAAATTAATCCAATTGATTTGAAAATTTGAATAATTTTGAGTGAATCTTAATTTTTAAATAATTTTTCAACCAATCAATTTATGAATGAAAAAAAAATTATTTGAAATAATGAATAATAATAATAATATTAAAAATTATAATTTAATGAGTTCTAATTATTTTATTCATTTAAAAATTACAAAAATTATAGATAGAAAAAATTCGCATTCAAAATACACGCCAACAATGTCAACAGCTGATTGGGATGGCTGCAAGATAATACGCAAAGTATCAAGAGTACGCAAAGTAACACTTTGCGCACTAGAGCGGAAAAGTGATCTTTGCGTTCTGAAATCAGTGCAGGAATGGTCACTTTTCAAGGTAACTGTGGTAAAAATAACTATTTCAATGCTTTAATAACACATTTTGATAATCGAGATATATATTAGAATATTTTGCTAATTAATTGTACAGAATTCTCATTGTTGTAACGTATCAAAATCTGATGGGTAAATAAAATCCCTACTTGAAAGAAATTTATAGGTCTAAGTGGAATAATAGGCTAATATCGCCAAATACGATAACGTTTTTAAAGATTAGATAATTAGAGATAAAAGAGCCTATTAGGATCTTGGTGAAATTATAGCCGAGAAAACAACGACCAGATTTTATAGTTATTAATTCTCATGCTCTACCAATTGACGCCAAGCAGGAGGCAAAGCGTTATTCCATCAAAAATAACGTTACATTGTTCAAAATGACTGAAGTAGAATAGAATAGCACTCTGTTTTGTCGAATGATAGACAAGGATAGCCACACCATTGTTAATCAAATACTGCCATTATAACGTGGACCTCACTACTACAGAATTGCATAATCAAATTTGAAACTTCTCAATAGAAAGATAAATCACAATATTTGTCAAGAATGTAATAAATCTTACATCTGAGAGAAGACTGACACAAACCACGTGTAAGCACTACAAGTTGCTCAAATAAATTCGAAGAGCTCACACGACGGACGAAAATGGATCAAGAAAGTCATATTTCACCAACAGCAACTTTTTCCCATCCACTCACACTCACTTGCAGAACAGCGAAAGCAAGAAGAATGCCAGAATGAGAGGGCAGAGAAAAGGATATTGTTTGTGATAGAAAAATATATGATGATGACGGCATTTGACATGAAGAGATTGTAACTTCACAGAAAAAGGGGCGAAAGTGATATACTTGCTCTTTTCCACTCGCATTTCTACTACTTCTTTTCAGTTTCTTCTTTTCCGTTTCTTCTTCTTCTTTTTCTTCTTCTTCTTCTTCTTCTTCTTCTTCTCCTTCTTCTTCTTCTTCTTCTTCTTCTCTTCTTCTTCTTCTTCTTTCTCTTTTTCTTCTTCATTTTTTTACAAAGGTATACTGATTATTTCTTGACTATAACTTGATCCATTTCCACTTGTAGTTCATGTTATACTATTTCCCTATCCTTTTCATATTCAAGCTACAGATTCTTTATTCTTTCTTTTTTCCACTTTCCCTACATATTTTCCTTTGGATAATATCAAAATATTTTCTAAAGTATAACTTCCTTTTTTCTCTCATTTTAATGGAATTGGAATATATTATCATAGAGAAACAATAGCGTAAGTAGATATCCCATGGTATAGGGCGTTTATGTCGCAACTTTTACTGTTATCTCAAGCCGATTACTGTTGATTATTGTCGATTTTTACTATTTTGTTGGGGTGAGAGTGTATGAACGGCACAATATGAGAGACTACCAGCATCACACAGCTTCAAGGGAAAAAACTACTTGGACTATCAGCTTGAGATATCAGTAAAAGTTGCGACATAAACGCCCTATACCATGGGATATCTACTCACGCTATTGTTTCTCTATGATATTATTTTCTTTTTAATCTTTCCCTCTAATTATCACCTCTTACACCTTGTGAATGCCCTTCTCAACTGTATTTTTCCTTAGCATCATAATTAAATCTCCTCCTCTCCTAATTTCATTACTCCTCTTCTAACTGCTCTTTCCAATTTTTCCATCATACAATTTTTTTACCTATATTCTCCAGCTTCTTGTCTTATTTCTTCAAATTAACTCATCATCACTTCATCCACATCTCCTCTCCCCTCTACCAAATATCCCCTCTCCCACATCTGCCTCGGTTTTTATAAACTTTTTATAATACTTTGTACAACATTAACTTTTTATAAAAATTTTGGGAGGAAATAGTACAGGCTTAGCCTAGTATTTCCTCCATGGTCATATTTTTATTATGATTATAGTGTTTTGTACATACATTAACTTGAATAAATGAAAATAGCATAATGTTCTGCTCGTATTATTTAGTCTCCTTTCCTGTTCATCTTTCTCTCATTTTCTTAATTTTACTTCGTTTTCTTCTCCACTTCTCTTTCTTTTTATTCCTTTGTCTGAACAAGTTCATTATCTACCTCAATTCTCTTCTTCTCTTGCTGTCCAATCTCCTCCCCCCTCCAACACCTTCATCTTCTTCTCTATCTCCTTCTCATTCCCTCATCATTCCTTTTAATAGTTTCATCTCACTGCTCCACCATTTCACCGCAAAAAAGTAGAGACGTTTGACGTTTATTGTGAAAGAGAGAGAGAGAGAGAACACCAGATGTCAGCCTTTAACACACTTCTGCCTGTCGAACTTATCGCATCTTTCGCTAAAAAGAAAGAGAGGGAAGAATGAAACAAAAGGAGAGGAAAACTTGGAGCGAGCACTGGAATCTTGTAGTAAATTTAATCTTTCCTTTGCTGCCATTTGTTGAAGTGGAGACTTTCTTTCTTCTTCTTCTTCTTCTTCTTCTTCTTCTTCTTCTTCTTCTCCTCCTCCTTCCCACTTCTTCTTCCTCTTCTTCTTCTTCTTCTTCTTCTTCTTCTTCTTCTTCTTCTTCTTCTTCTTTTCTTCTCTTCTTCTTCTTCTTCTTCTTCATCTTCTTCTCTTTCGCCTCCCTCGTTTTCTCCTCTACCACCTCTTCTTTTCTTCTTCTTCCTTATTATTTATTTACTTTTTATTCTTCCCCTTTTTCAGAGATCTCCCATCATTTCACGTCAGATGAAGATCTTACTGAATCATCTTCTGAGTCCGGGGAAAGAATTTGACCAAGTGAAGAAAAACGAAAGCTGGACTATTTCCCCTCGAACTTATCACGATAGACAGAGATTTGTCAGGTACAAATCGACAGTAGCCTAATATAATAATCCAATATTCAGGTACTTTTAAAAATCAGGTATTTTTTTTCAAATCCATTATAAACATTATACTAACAACAAGAGTTTATACTCATTTATATAACATGCTTTGAATATTTAGTTTTATTGTTGTCTATAGCATGTGTATTGTTTTTTTAAACAATTTGATTTCATTTGATTTGATTTTCTAAGATCTATTCATTCATTTATTCATTTATTTAATCATTCAGAATAATTACACAACTTACAGAAAGGTACCACAGGCTTATAAGCCCAAAACGGTTCCAATTCTAATTTATACAACAGTCCAAATGTAGCTAGGTTATGTGTCACTTAACATTCATCAATTACACACTCAATTTACAATTCAAAACACAAAAAAATCTATTGAGTTTATAGTACAGTAGAGCATCGTTATAGTACACCCCTTTATAGAATGCAACTTGAAATTGAGAACTACAGACCTACTGGGGAAAGTGACGTAGGAAGGCCGAGCAAGAGATGGGTATCGAAACAGACTAATTATTGATAAACCTAATCTCTGAAGTGAAGATAGTGATAATAATAAAATCAGGCTCCATGTAGTTTACAAAATTTACAATAGTAATTACAATAATTTACATAATTTTTTTATTGCGTTATCTCTTTTTCACCTTATCTACAAGGAAGTTGACTGTTTGCGATAGTTGAGACCGATTGGTGTATGAAGTACTTTATATCACTACCAAAATCATCCCAATTAATGAATTCAGTACTAGCCGTCAGGCTCGCTTCGCTCGCCATATCCGTCTAGCAAGGGGGCTCCGCCCCCTGGACCCCCGACTGGACCGTCCAGAAATGAGATCAACGGGCTCGCTACGCTCGCCTGCATTTCTCATTTGAGCATGCTCCATTCCATCAGAAAGTCAAAATACTGAGAAGACGCAGAAAAGCTGAGATAAACGTTGGAAAAACGCTGATTTTGGGCGTATCTTTGATGAAATATTAAAGTCACCACATCACAAAAGTTTTAGATCCTAGCTAAACCTCTGCACCAAATTTGAAAATTTTCTGTCAATTACTTGATGAAATAACTGAGAAAACGCAGATTTTGGGCGTATCTTTGGCGTTATTCCAAATCCCTTCTAACACAACATTATTACACCCCAGCTTAGCTTCTGTACTAAATTTGAACTTTTTCTGTTTATTTGTTCTTGATAAATCTGAGAAAAAGAAAAAAAAAACGTTGGAAAAACGCTGATTTTGGGCGTATCTGTGATGAAATATTAAAGTCACCCCATCACAAAATTTTTAGATCCTAGCTAAACCTCTGCACCAAATTTGAAAATTTTCTGTCAATTACTTGATGAAATAACTGAGAAAACGCAAAAAACGCTAATTTTGGGTGTATCTTTGGCGTTATTTCAAATTCCTTCTAACACAACATTATTAAACCCCAGCTGAGCTTCTGTAGTAAATTTGAACATTTTCTGTTCATTTGTTCTCGATAAAGCTAAGAAAACGCTAAAAAACGTAGATTTTGGGCGTATCTTTGGCGTTATTTTGAATCCCTTCTAACACAACATTATTACACCCTAGCTTAGCTTCTGTACTAAATTTGAACAATTTCTGTTCATTTGTTCTTGATGAATCTGAGAAAAAGCAAAGAAAAAAAAAAACGCTGGAAAAACGCTAATTTTGGGCGTATCTTTGACGCTATTGCATATTCCTTCTAACACAACATTATCACACTCTAGCTGAGCTTCTGTACTAAATTTGAACATTTTCTGTTCATTTGTTCTCGATAAAGCTGAGAAAACGCTAAAAAACGCAGATTTCGGGCGTATCTTTAGAATTTTTTTGAAATCCGTTCTTAGTGGAAAGGGCCAACTGAACATACCTACCAAATTTGAACGTTTTTGGTCCGGTAGATTCTATGAATGAAACTTTTCAACAAAAATTACCCAGAGGAAACTTCAACATAACAATATTCTAGCAGAGAAATCAAAACACCAAATAGCAAACCGTGAATTTATTAACAAGGGAAGATTAATTAAATCATTATTTCAATCCTCTCAAGAGGAGGCACTGGATATGCTCGATTAACATAAGGCAATATTCCTTCTTACTTTCTCTCTCTCTCATCAACTCAATTCATCTCTCTCGCTCCCTCACTCATTCTCTCTCTCTCTCTCTGTCCCTCCCTAAGTCAATTTATCTCTCTCTCCCTCTCTCAAGTCTTGTCGACTCTTAATAACTAACTGTAGGCGGCTCCTAATTTTTCATCAGCTAATTTTGCGGTATTAATTAGAAGTAGAGAGAAGAACACGCGCGTGTGTAGGCGGATACGCGTTGGAAAGTTCACGTAATTCCATGTTAGTGTGTGTGTGTATAATACAGGGTACGGTGTATTTGAAGAGAGAGATTTAACCAGACAACGCGGAAAATGAATGTGTAGGTAGGCAGAGAGCAGTCTGTCTACAAGAACCTCCCCGGCTACAATTAGGGATACTAATCTGAGGAATGCTCACTCGCAAATTGAATACCCAGAATTCAAACAGAAAAACATCGTTTTTTTGTCTTGCTTTATACACCGAATGTCTGACAATAATAAAGATGAATTTATTCCTCATATTTTCATCTAATCTGGAGCATTTCAAACAGTTATCTATCATATTTTCTATTTTAGTGATAATAATTTGAAATATTTTTTCTATGTTTGGTTTTGAAGCATCTTTATTTTGAACCTTATCTTAATTTGGGAGAGAACTAGCACAAGGTTGCCTTATTTTTTCTTTCCCTATCATTTTGATGATGTACTTATAGTATGAATAAAAACAAAATTAAGAATATCCAAACAATGTGTTACAACATAATCTAAAAAGTAAACAGAAACAGCTGGCTTGTAATCACAGTTATCCGTCGACAGCGCTATATGTCGGCAAAAGTTGTAACAACAATGGCCGCCACAACTACAGCTTGTGACATGGAGTTTTAGCACCATAAAATACTTTTTGAAGTAAACAACTGAGATTTAATAGAATTGTAAAATGGAAAGAATAGATAGCCTAGTCAAGGTACCGCTCAAGTAAAATCGAATGTTATTTATTATAAAGAGTAATCATATTATCTAAAGCGATAAGAGAACCAAGCAAAATTGTAATTCAACAATAATGAGAATTCTTTGGCAGAAATAAAATTATAAAGCGGCTTGTTTATTATTGGCAGATTATGAAAAATAAAAGATTGCATATACAATTTGAGGTTAGAATCCCTTGTTTTGATTTAATACATCAATCGATCTAGGATCAATCGACAATTTATTGAATCGATATCTAACAAATCAGCTGATTGTTCGATCAACTAATATGAATTGAATTATAATTTTTACTCATAAAATATATATTATATATACTAGGGAAGGTTTATGTAAAGAGATAACAACGACTATTATTGTTACTCGAGTATTTATTGAAATCTAAAAAAGTATGAAAACCAAGAGTACACAAAACTCACATAAAGAATTAAATGTATATCGTATGATAGCATCATATATTGAGATTTATTTATTGGAATACTCTCAGACTATTACTTAATTTATTTATTTAGAAACTTTTATTTATCTTCGTATAACAAAGTTGGAGAAACCCTGAATCTTAAGTAACCAATTACATCAAATCTTACTAAGATTAGAAAGCCAATCAGAGGAAAGCTTATAAATCGTTTAAGGAAGAGATGAAATTTTTCTGAAAATCATTCCCTCTGGCTTGTGATCTCGACCTGTGAGGAGCACATGGAGATTAGGGTTCTTTCTTCCAATTAATTTTTTAAAAGCATCAAGTCAATCCCCTTTTAAATGTCAAGTATATGTAATTAATGTTTGATTATTTGTGAACTCAGTGTTGTTAAAGAGTTCTCAACTGTAATTTATTCCCGTAAATATATTTTTAAAACTGATAGAAATCTATAAGAAATCTGGACCATACACGAGCCCCACAGAGACGAAAAGGACCTGGCCAATTAATTATTGGTGATAATTAATTATTCTACAAGAACTACAAGAACATCATTATTGTGAGTGTACTAGTTTTTCCAATGAGCTCATTAGCAAGCCTTTATCAGTGAATTGGGGAATTGATCAAAGCACTATATAAATTTATTCAAGTTTAAGAAATTCGCAACGTATTGAATACTATCACATAGTTTATAAGAACTCTTTTATGAATTTATTTGATTTATGTAGGAAGCTTATTTCCATGCACGGCACGAACTTATAAACCCTGAGATTTTAAATTATTATTCTTATTAATTATTATTCATTGATCAAAGTATGTTCTAGTAAATCTATAGAATGAACAGGTTCCAAGCTGTTAAATTCTGAACCGATTATTTCCATGCACGGCACGAACTCATAAACCCTGAGATTATTAAATTGTTATTTTTATTAATTATTATTTCGTTCATTGATCAAAGTATATCCTGTTAAATCTACAGACCGAACAAGTTTTAAATTGTAGAGTTCTGAATTGACTTGAAGTCCACGTATCAGTATTAAATATACATATATATTTTTACAGCTCACAACACTGTGAATGCTAATAAACCTTGTGATAATTATTCAAATATTAGAAATTTATTTATTAAAGAAAATTATAGATATAAGAATATTTTATATATATATTTTATGGAATATATTTTATGTTTTATGTCAGCATACAAAATCTTAGAAGTTTTTATATTTCCTAATTCATCTCGTGATATACAGTTTGAGCTGTCTTGGTACCAAGCAAAAATCTTCTGCAGCATATCAAATCAGTGAATCAATTAATATTGATCTTTTTCAGAGCATTTATTACTTGTCATCCTTTGATGATAGTCGCACTATTCAGCCAGAAAAATCTTACTGATAATTATATTAATAAGTCTACAGTATATCATATAAGGATCCAGAGAGCTTCAAGAACTGGCGCTGTAAGTTTCAAGGAATTTCAAAAGGGTAAATTGGTGCATACCTGTATTCATGATAAGCGTTTTAAGAATCAACTAGAAAGATCATAGTTGGTTTTCATTATTCTCTATTGAATATAATGGTTACTGATAATCAGTCACCAATTATCTTTTTGACTTCCTTATTAGTATTCTTCAAGAACTTCACGGAAGCAGCGGTAAGAATTATTGATCACCAGTCATTGAACCCTGTGGTGATTAATTATATTGGGAAAATTCATGCATCTACCACTGAGCTAGAGCTGTGGTTTGAACCCAGCATTTTTGTGAGCCGGACGGCCTTAACTTTTTGCGAATTTATTTGCAAATAGGGATTTTAGCAACCGCTATTATAAATATAAAGAATACCGCATCACCTGTGAAGGATTTGCAATTTACCACTTCACAATATGAAGTTTGTAATAATTTTAGCGAAGAAAATGATGTCTGGTTGAGGTATTGAATTTAGTTGGTTTAATGACTACTCTATATGCTTCCTCATCTGAGCTCAGACCTTCTAACCTATTTCAAATGTACGTTTTTAAAATAGAGATACTTCCCATGTTATTTAAATGGAGTCACTTTTACGCTCTGGGGAGTTTTCCTATTTTTTCCTCCCGAGAGCGAAAAAGTGACACTTTAGTATTATGTTCCAGAGAGTAAAGTAAGCACTTTAGACAGGAGGTGGAGGAAGAATTATTTTGTCACGACATGCTTCGTCTATATTTATATTCAAAAGTAGCCCTGAAGAAAAAAGACTTCAATATAAGGAATACATAATACATCCATAGTCCATTTACTCATCTCAGGGCTGTTTGAACAGTGGAAGCTTAAACTGAATTGAATCAGCTGGTCATTTAATCTCAAAATGAACCACATCATAGCAAATGATTCAATCCAGATTAATATGGATTCAATCCAGTTTTAAATGAAATTTCCATTTAACTAGCACTGTGCAAATGGTACTGTATATCATAATATTGCTCATTCTACAGTATTGGAGCTCTCACTCAACATGTCGTCACATCTACATTATTTTCACATGGACAAATTGGTTATTCTCTTTCAAGTCCCAAAAAGTACCTTATAAATAAAAACCTTCCAAATACTCGACTCTGTACACATATTTTCTACACGTATCTCCTCCAACCTTTTGCACTTACCTTGCATTTTAAAACATATTCACACTCATACCTCCATTTCAATCTCTCAACTGATATTCTCAATACTCTGTCCTGTTCTAGCCCTCACTCTCACCCTTGCCCTTGCCCTTACCCCAACCCTTACCCTTACCCTTCTCCTACACTTGCCTTACGCCCTTACACTATTCCATTAGGCCTGGCTATCTTTGAATCCTGAGTCCTCTGAATTCCAGCTCCCACATATGACACTGTTTTCAGATTCACACATGTCATCGTTACGTATGTAAATCAGGATCAGTGGGTAGTTCACATATGTGAAAATCCGGTCCTGGGTCACATGTACATTTTACATACATGTACATAACAAAACATGTAATATATTTGGAATTACATGGAGTAGTACATAAATAAGGCAAAAGTTCCCTTGCCATATAACAAGAGTTTTCTTTAGAATTACTTGCAGTAGTAAGTAGAAAAGAGTTTTCTTCTGAGAGTTTCCTTCTCGTTCGTAGCTTGTATCTACGATTCGTCTAGGGCTAGTCTATTGGAATTGTAAGAAATATTATTTATTTATCTATATTATTATCCAGAATTACACAACTTACAGAAAAGTACCACAGGCTTATAAGTCCTTAAAGGTTCCAATTCTAATTTATACAACCGTCCAAATGTAGCTAGGTTATGTGTCACTCAACATTCTTCAATCACACAATCAATTTATAATTCAAAACACACAAAAATCATTTTTAAATTAAAAAATACTTCTAATTTGAATTAAATTGATCACAATTATTTTGGAAATTCCAAACTTTGAAAAAACTATGAAATTTTGAGACCGAAAAGACAAACACACTATTTAGAACTTATCACAGCTGTAACTTGAGTTACAATTATGGTGAGTTACGTGGAAGAGGAGAAAAATATGACAATATGGGGAAAAAAAGGACAGAATGAGGAGGAAAAAAGTTCGAAAGAGAAAGCATAGGATGAAGAGTAAAGGTCGAAGGTGGAATGAAAATTAGAAAAGGAGGAGAAATATGAGGAGAAGAAAATGAGGGAACATAGGAGAGTAAACATTGATGGAGAGGGAGAGGAATCATCTAGGGCTAGTCTATTGAAATTGTAAGAAATATTATGGTGAGTTACGTGGAGGAGGAGAAAATATGAGGAAAAAGAGGACAGAATGAGGAAAAAAGTTCGAAAGAGAAAGCATAGGATGAAGAGTAAATGTAGGAAGGTAGAAAATGGAATGGAAGTTAGAAAAGGAGGAGAAATATGAGGAGAGGAAAATGAGGGAACATAGAAGATTTATGTTTTAGGGAGTAAAGTAAGTACTTTAGACAGGAGGTGGAGGAAAACACAATTTAAGAGGCAGATTGAAAACAAAATGGACAGGAAAAATATTGCAGTAAGGTAAATGAATAATGGAAAAGAATCAGGGATAGGGAACGTGAGAAAGGAAGAGAGATATTTAGAGAGAGAAAAAGTAGAGAGTTGATGGAAACTCTATAGTAGGTACTGTGCAGGATGCAAGTCTGAAAGTGGACATACAGAATGTGCATTTGGCTAGCTTTGAATTATTTGAATATGGAAATTTGGAAAGTGAAGTACAGGGAAACATGTGACAGAGAAAGATAAAGAGAGACTGAGAGAAGTGGAAGAATGAATTGAGAAGCTCTCGACAAGCTAGCATTAAAATTTAATTGAATTGATTCCATCTGCTTATCTGCTCCAAATTTATCTATTATCTGTTTATTGTTTATTATGTTTATAAATTTTTCATGGGTCTGGCAAGATCTGTCAATACATTGTCATTTGTGGTAAAGAATCAATAAAGAATCTGTGAACTTTATTATGCTTATTGTATTTATCCTTTCAATTCACTAGAATGATTTGAGTATCTGTATTGTTATCGTTCAACGGCTCTCGTGACCATATTTGGAATACTTAGGCTTGTCTAGTCTCGGCCAATGACAGTGGAGCCCAACCACTATTGGTCAACAGCTATTAGCCAATCGTGGGGCTTCACCCGTACTATTCTGCTGCTCTAGTTCACTAGAGATTGATAATTTATTTATTTATTTATTCGTAATAATGAATTTTCATCATTAAGAGGAAAAATTTTCTTAATTAATTATTAATTCCACATTGTTAAAAGACCATCTGGCTACAGAGCAAAGCGAGAGAGAGATAACCGTTTTGTTGAATGATTGACAAGGATAGCAATACCATTGCTAATCAAACACTGCCATTATAACGTGGACCTCACTATAGTATTAGAATTCTATGTCTTGTCAATGCCTTCTATAGACGGTAGCTGATACAGGTTTATTGATGTAGGTAATATCAACTGTTCATTCTCGTTTGAAATACTCATTTTATATTTTATTAAGCAAGAAATTATATTTTCCAATAATTTCATAATGAATTTTCATTATTAAGATGAAATATTTTGTTAATTAATTATTCAGTCAGCTTCCGGAAGCCGAAGCGAGTGGACGTGTTTTGTGAAATTCATGTAATTATTCTAAAAGTATACCATCAAACTGTTGTGTCAGTGAAAACGGCATTGCCGAATTGTGAGTGAGTGTGTGTGTGCGTGCGCGCGCGCGTTGGCAGCAACTATGACTGTAGCCGAGTTCGGATATTGCTGCTTCGGTGAGTGCTGAATCGGTAATTCTATTGTGAGAACTGAACTATCGTAACTATGAACGGTGACGATAATACAACTATTATTACTATAACTGAAGAAAATAAACCTGTCTCCTACAAGGTTCGAACTGATAAAATTCAATCAGAATGCGAAAAATTTTATTTAAAGCTTGGAACGAAGCTAATACAAAATTCCAGCAATCAGAAAAAATAAGTTCTGAACTTAAAATTCAACTTGAACAGCTTCAAACTAGATTATCAGCGTTAGAGTCTAAATCTAATAATGAAGAAAAAAATACGGACAATTATCAAACCGATGAAGAAGAATTGTCTACTGAAACAGAATGGATTCGTCAAAAGCAAAGAAAGAGGAAGAGAGAACAATCTGACTCACCTCCAACACAATCATCCAATGAGCAGAAAGTGAGTTCACGTAGAGAAACTGAACTAAAAGAGAATGCTGAACCAAAAAAAACTCCTAGTATCAAACAAGTTAAGAGACCTCCTCCAATAATACTCTACAACATCCAAGACTATCAAGTAGTGTATAAGATTTTGAATGAAAAAATAAAAGACTCTTATAAGATCACACTATTGAATAATGGTAGCTTAAAACTCAACGTTGAATCTGAGGATAATTATAGACTAGCTACATCATTGCTGAATGACAAAAAAATGAATTGGTCTTCGTTTGAAAACAAGCAAACGAGACCCATTAGAGTAATAGTGAAGAAGTTGCACAGCACTTGCAATCCACAGGAAATAAAAGAGGAACTTCAGGAAAAAGGATTTAAAATATTGGACGTGGTAAACATTCTTAAATGGAAAACAAAAGAACCACTCCCAATATTCATGTTAACTTTTGAAAACACAGAGAGCATAAATAGAATTTATGAAATATGTGTAATTATGGGTATGAAGGTTGAAGTAGTCCCCCTGAAAAAATCGAAATTTCTACCGCAATGTAAAAATTGTCAAACCTGGGGACACACTAAAAAATACTGCCAGAAGGAGCCTAGGTGCGTGAAATGCGCTGGTCCCCACATCACTATCAACTGTACTAAGAGTAAAGAAGTTAAGCCTAAATGCTACAATTGTGGGATGGAGCACCCTGCTAATTATAGAGGATGTGTTGTAGCACAAGAGTTGCAGGCACTTCGAAATAAGAAAAAAGCAATAAAATCTATTTCGTCAGTCAACAAAAGAAACGATCCTATTGTGCCACAGAGAGCTGTAATAAATGACAGTAGAGTTAAGGAGAACCAGAGTTATGCTGATAAGCTGAAAAATAAAGTACCTATCAACAGTAACGAAAAGTCAAGTCTTCAAGATTACAACTTGAGTAAAGATTTGGAACTGAGCATTACAACTCAACTTAAATTGATTCTTGAGAAACTAGTTGTGCAAGAAGGCCTCAATAAATCAATTTTAAGTAGGTTAGAAAAACTGGAAAATATTTCAGTTCCAGAAGTCATTCACAAGAAGCATGGAAAATAGATTCAAAATTATGACTTGGAATGCTAATGGATTACTACAGCACAAAGATGATCTATTAGCAATTCTAATTGAGCATAAAATAGATGCCTGTCTCATTTCCGAAACTCATTTCACCAAAGAATCCTACTTTAAAATTAGAGGGTACAAAACGTACCATGCCATACATCCCAACAACAGCGCTAGAGGCGGAAGTGCGGTTATTGTAAGAGAAGAGCTAAACCATCACGAGTTCAAGAAGATAGAATTGCAGGAGTTCCAGTCGATTTCAATCAAAGTCAAACTTATCGGTAGACCATCTGGTACGATCACAATTGGAGCCGTCTACTGTCCACCACGATTTAATTTGAAGAAGATAGAATATATTGATTTCCTAAGCAACTTCACAGGGAAATTTATCATAGGAGGAGACTTCAATTCAAAGAATACACAATGGGGGTCCCGACTGACCACAACTAAAGGAAAGGAGCTATTACTGGCTGTTAATGAATACCACTGCGATGTTCACTCAACAAGGAAACCAACTTACTGGCCAACAGACAAAACAAAAATTCCAGACCTGATAGATTTTTTCATCACAAAAAATATTTCACCAAACTGTGTTGAAGTTGAAGAAAAATTTGATCTCAACTCTGACCATTCGCCAATAGTTTTGACAATGCACAGTGCAGCTGTTAAAAAAGAAATGCCACCTAGACTCATCAACAGGTACACAGATTTAGAAACTTTTAAAAATATGATAGACTCTAGAATAGACTTGAACACATCTCTGCAAACTATAGATGAACTAGAAACTGAAGTCCAGGAGTTTGTAATCAATATCCAACAATGTGCCTGGGAAAATACACCACTACTTCAAAGCAGGATTTTCAAAGGTAATTGCTATCCTGTAGCGGTAAGAGAGTTGATAGAAAAAAGAAGAAGAACAAGAAGATCATGGCAATCAACAAGAAATCCAAGAATTAAAACAGAACTTAATAGAATTACTAATGAACTGAGAAAGATGATACAGGATGTAAAACAACATGATATCAATAAATACTTAGAAGAGTTAACCAATGAGTCTACTACAAATTTTTCATTATGGAGATCAACCAGGAAACTGAAGAGACCTCTTGAACAAGTTACACCGATAAGGAAGAATCAAGATTGCTGGGCAAGGAGCAATAAAGAGAAAGCCGATTTGTTTGCTGATCATCTGGAAAAGGTTTTCTCACCTCATGAGGAAACAATTATAGATGAGAATCCTCATCATCTTGGAGCAGGAGTTATCACTCCAACATCGCCAAGGGAGGTAGAATATGAGATTAAAAATTTGAGCAGAAAGAAAACGCCAGGTTTCGACTTAATAACTGGAGAGATTCTACAGGAGCTCCCAAGAAAAGCAATTGTGAAGCTATGCCATCTCTTCAACGCTTCATTCCGATTGAAATATGTGCCAAGTTTCTGGAAGGTAGCCGATGTCATCATGATACCAAAACCTGGAAAGCCACCACATGATGTAACCTCGTATAGGCCAATTTCACTACTGCCAGTAATATCAAAATTATTTGAGAAACTTCTACTGAAAAGATTAAAGCCTTATCTGGACGATAATGGATTAATACCAACCCATCAATTCGGATTTCGAGATAAACATAGTACAATAGATCAGGTGCACAGAATAACAAATATTATTGAAAATACATTGGAGGAAAAGAAAGTTTGCTCTGCAATTTTCCTTGATGTAGCACAGGCTTTCGACAAAGTATGGCATTCAGGATTGTGCTACAAAATGAACCAGTTCTTACCAACAGAATACAGTCTGATACTGAAATCATATCTTCAAGACCGTTATTTCAGGATAAAACAAGATGATGCTTTTCATCTCTCAGAGAAATCAGGGCTGGAGTTCCTCAAGGAAGTGTACTGGGTCCCCTCTTGTACCTCCTATACACATCTGATATACCTCAACCCGAAAACGTAACAGTAGCAACATTTGCTGATGACACAGCAGTTTTATCAGTTGGTGAAACTGTTGAAGTTTCTACAGAGAAATTGCAGGTGGCAGTCAACAGAATCAATGTTTGGACAAAACACTGGCTTATAAAATTGAATGAAGCAAAATCAGTTCAAGTCAACTTTACAAACAGAAGAGTTCAATATATCCCCTTAACACTCAATGGGAATATTGTACCCTACTCCAACACTGCAAAGTATCTAGGCATGACGCTGGATGCCAAGCTTAGATGGAAGGAGCATGTGAAGAAGAAAAGAGAACAACTTGGCATAAAATTCAAGAAAATGTACTGGCTACTTGGGAGGACATCAAAGTTGTCAAATTATAACAAATTGCTTCTCTACAAGCAGATTCTCAAGCCGGTGTGGACCTACGGAATTCAACTCTGGGGCTGCACCCGACCATCCAATATCGACATCATCCAGCGCTTCCAGAACAAAGTACTCAGAAGTTGTGTAGACGCTCCTTGGTACATCAGGAACTCTGATCTCCACCGCGACCTGGGAGTGGCGACAGTCATCAGTGAAATCCAAAGATTTGCAGAAAAACATGAGAAAAGACTTCATCAACATGTGAACGTGGAAGCAATCCAGCTGCTCAACGTGCATGGAGTAAGAAGACTGCAACGCAGAAAGCCACACGAATTAGTTTAGTGCTAAAGTGTTCAATTGGAAGTGCAAAGGCAGAATACTGTATCCTTTTATGCTAAAAATAATCTTTATTTAATCCTTGACCAATATAGAAGGCTTAACCAATAGGTTAGACCTACTCGTACCGGTATAAATAATATTGAAAAGTATTTCAGAATTAATCCATTGAAATTACTTATTTTTAAATAGGATTTCTATTATTTTTAAAAGAAATTGGAATGGAATACCTACCAAATAACTCAATTTCTGTTGTTTTGAAATTCAGATTGTTGTATCACAGCTATTTAAATAGCCGCCATTCCAGGTTTGTATAAAAATAAAAATCTGACCTCAGTAAAGAAAAAAATATATTTAAATAATAGTGAGGTCCACGTATAATGGCAGTGAAGAAGGATAGGAGAAAAACCTTGCAAAGTCTCTCCATTTTGCCACTGACTGTACACAGCTGTACTCAATTCACCCCATTAAATTTAATATAAATTATGGAAAAAAAATATTTTTTTGATTAATTTGACATTCAATTTATTATTTTATCAAGGAAATATAATATTATTATATTAAATAATGGGATGAATTGAGTAACAGCTGTGTACAGTCAGTGGCAAAATTGAGAGACTAGGCAACGTTTTTCTCCTATCTTTCTTCACTGCCATTATAACGTGGACCTCACTATGGTACCAGCACATAACCTACTTGTGAACTAAACCCCGTACACAACAAATCCTAGTACCCAATAAATTGAGTTATGGAGCTCCAATTTATTCTCCCAGACAACAGTGAGATTTGCTTCAATTTGTCAGGATTTCTTATAAGAAACATCTATGTTCCCCATTGAACCGATTCTGAAAGCTCAAAGTGAATTTCAACCCAGCAAAATCAAACGTTCTCAGATTTTAAAGCGAGCTTCCTCTCTACTAGTAAACACAGGAACTCTTTTATTCGATGGGAAGAAATAGGAACTCCTAGAACTAGGAAGCCTAGGAGAAATCAGAGTTTATTTGATAAGAAATAGCAAGTCCAACGTAAAATCAGACTTTTATTCAATGAAAATCACCAAGTCTTCTACAGCACCTACAGTGAAATTGTCAGTGTTAGTTGAATGAGAAGCATTGCTTTCATTTATGAGAGATTCTGACAGTTTTAAGTGAATCCTTCCATACCTGAGTCTATTGTTCATGACTTTATTCTACGGCTTTCGTTTCCAATAGGCTGACTTTAAAACTTTCAATAAGCTAGGCCTCTGGTTCTTTTTACTTCTTCTTCTCCTTCTTCCAATTCTCTTTTCACCTTCGTTTTTACTCAATTCTTTCTCCTCCTGTTCCCACATTCTCCTTTACCTTTTCTTTACTCTCATTCCTTCTTCGTTCTCCAAGTTTTAACCTGATCCTTTCTCCTCCTTCTTCTCCAAGTTTGCCTTCTCTCAACTCTCCTTCCACCTTCTTCTTTTATGTTTCTACTCAACCCTTACTCCTCCTGTTCCCACATTCTCCTTTACCTCTTCTTTACTCTCCTTCCTTCTTCGTTATCCAAGTTTTCACTTGATTCTTTCTCCTTCTTCTACAAGTTTGCCTTCTCTCAACTCTCCTTTCACCTTCTTCTTTTACGTTTTTACTCAACCCTTTCTCCTCCTGTTCCCACATTCTCCTTTACCTCTTCTTCACTCTCCTCCTTCCTTCTTCGTTATCCAAGTTTTCACTTTATCCTTTCTCCTTCTTCTCAACGTTTTTCTTCACATTTTCTTCACTACCCTCTTCCCCCCTTTATCTACCACTAAATTCTTTCTCCTCATTTCCCCACTCTCTACTTCACTTTTTCTTCATTCTCCTTCCTTCATTTTCCCCCACGTTTCCACTCCATACCAATGCCTTTATAATCTATAGTATACAAATATATAGATATAATATCTCGTGCTAAAATACCCCAATGGCGGCCTTCAATTTCAAGTAAGAGCTATCATTGGGAAGGCATAGGCATTGTGGGTCTATATCTCTTTAAGGTCTTTGGTTAATGAGGAATATTCGTTGGCTGGTATTGAATAACATGGAATGAAAATATTATACATTTTTTTAGTATAGTGATATGAAGTTTGTAATAATTTTAGCATACAAACATAAATTTCATATATTAATCAAATGTCTGGTTGAGGTATTGAATTTAGTTGGTTTAATGACTACTCTATATGCTTCCTCATCTGAGCTTAGACCTTCTAACCTATTTCAAATGTACGTTTTTAAAATAGAGATGCTTCCCATGTTATTTAAATGGAGTCACTATTACGCTCTAGGGAGTTTTCCTTTTTTTTCTTCCCGAGAGCGAAAAAGTGACACTTTAGTATTATGTTCCAGGGAGTAAAGTAAGCACTTTGGACAGGAGGTGGAGGAAATAGTTATTTGTATATCTAGAGTGAAAAGTACGACTTTTTCTCCCTGAGGGAAAAGTTTGAAGCCCGAGGCGGAGCTGAGGGCAACAATTTTCCTGAGGGGGAAAAAGTATTTTTCACTCGTGATGTACACAACATTTTTCCTCCATCTACATTTTTTTTATAGAAACTGCAAATAAAATCATTTTAATAACTTACGTATTGGTGACAATGTTTCCTAACAACATAACCTAAAATCTAAAACCTAAGAACCGGCCGTCTGATTGGCACTGCCGATTGTTCTATCTACCGGCAAAAGTTGTGACAATTATTATATCAGCTGGGTGTCTACCAAAAATGGCTGACTCCAGATCACGCGGTTCAGATTTGAATTGCAGATCAAAAATATTTGTTGGCTGGTATTTTGAATAGAATAAGATATTTTAAAAACTGTATAAATTTTTATCATCTACTAATATTAAGAATATAATATCATACAAACATATATTTCATGAGTTGATAAAATTTCTGGTTGTGGTATTGAATTCAGTTGACACCTCTTTATGCTTTCTCATCTGAGCTTAGACCTTCTAGCCTATTTCAAATGTACGTTTTCAAGATAGAGATGCTTCCCATGTTACTGAAATAGAGTCACTTTTACGCTCTAGGGAGTTTTCCTATTTTTTCCTCCCAAGAGCGAAAAAGTAACACTTTAGTATTATGTTCCAGAGAGTAAAGTAAGCACTTTAGACAGGAGGTGGAGGAAAAATTATTTTGTCACGACACATTTCGTCTATATTTATATTCAAAAGTAGCACTGAAGAAAAAAAAACTTCAATTTAAGGAATACATAATACATCCAAGGAATACATCCAAGGAATACATCCATAGTCCCATCTACTCATCTCAGGGCTGTTTGCACAGTGGAAGCTTAAACTGAATTGAATCAGCTGGTCATTCAATCTCAAAATGAACCACATCATAACAATTGGTTCAATCCAGATTAATATGGATTCTATTCAGTTTAAAATGAAATTTCCTTCAAACTGACACTGTGCAAATGGTACTGTATCTCATAATATTGCTCCTTCTACAGTATTGGAGTTCTCACTCAACATGTCGTCACATCTACATTATATCCACATGGACAAATTAGTGATTCTCTTTCAAGTCCAAAAAAGTACCTTATAAATAAAAACCTTCCAAATACTAGACTCTGTACACATATTTTCTACACTTATCTCCTCCAACCTTTTGCACTTACCTTGCATTTTAAAACATATTCACACTCATACCTCCATTTCAATCTTTCAACTAATATTCTGAATACTCTGTCCTGTTCTAGCCCTTACTCTTACCCTAACCCTTTCCTTTTCCCTTGCCCTTACCCTTGTCCTTACCCTTACCCCAACCCCTACCCTTACCCTTCTCCTACACTTGCCTTACGCTCACTGCCTTACGCCCTTACACTATTCCATTAGGCTTGGCTATCTTTGAATCCTGAGTCCTCTGAATTCCAGCTCCCACATATGACACTGTTTTCAGATTCACACATGTCATCGTTACGTATGTAAATCAGGATCAGTGGGTAGTTCACATATGTGAAAATCCGGTCCTGGGTCACATGTACATTTTACATACATGTACATAACAATACATGTAATATATTTGGAATTACATGGAGTAGTACATAAATAAGGCAAGAGTCCCTTGCCATATAACAAGAGTTTTCTTAGAATTACTTGCAGTAGTACGTAGGAAAGAGTTTTCTTCTAAGAGTTTCCTTCTCGTTCGTAGCTTGTATCTACGATTCGTCTAGGGCCAGTCTATTGGAATTGTGAGAGATATTAAGCTAGTCTATTGAAATTGTAAGAAATATTAGGCTAGTCTATTGCAATTATTGTAAGAAATATTAGGCTAGTCTATTGAGATTATAAGAAATATTAGGCTAGTCTATTGAAATTTTATTATTAATTCATACAAAAAGTACATCATAAAAATTTCAATAGACTAGCCTAATATTTTTTACAATTTCAATAGACTAGCCTAATATTTCTTACAATTTCAATAGATTAGCCTAATATTTCTTGAGATGCTTCTCGTTCATAGCTTGTATCTACGATTCGTCTAGGGCTAGTCTATTGAAATTGTAAGAAATATTAGGCTAGTCTATTGAAATTGTAAGAAATATTAGGCTAGTCTACTAGAACTGTAAGAAATATTAGGCTAGTCTATTGAAATTGTAAGAAATATTAGGCTAGTTTATTGAAATTGTAAGAAATATTATTGTGAGTTACGTGGAGGAGGAGAAAAATATGAGGAAAAAGACGACAGAATGAGGAGAAAAAAAGTTCGAAAGAGAAAGAATAGGATGAAGAGTAAAGGTGGAATGGAAGTTAGAAGAGGAGGAGAAATATGAGGAGAAGAAAATGAGGGAACATAGGAGAGTAAACATTGATGGAGATTGATTGATTGATTGATTATTTGCCTTTATTAGGGCGGAGTTAGGACTCCTGGTCCTCTCTACCACTCAACCCTTAGAGGGAGAGGAAACAAACAAGTAGGGAAAAGTAAGAACGGAGAAAGAAGTCAGGAGAAGTAAAAATATAATATTGAGGAGAGTGAAAATTGCAAGGAGTATTGGTAGAGGAAAATTTTAAGAGAAAAAGAAAATAAATGGAAGGATAAAATACTCGAAAAATAGGATTAAGTTGGGATAACACAATTTTTCAAAATAGGAAAAATAGGATTGCAAGATAACAATTTGGGATGGGTTGAATAAGTGGAGTAAGGAGACTGTAATCAAAAGAGCTCATGCGTGAAAGACCAAAAACACAATATAAGAGGCGGATTGAAAACAAAATGGACAGGGAAAATATTGCAGTAAGGTAAATGAATAATGGAAAAGAATCAGGGATATGAAACGTGAGAAAAGAAGAGAGATGTTTAGAGGGAGAGAAAGTAGATAGTTGATGGAAACTCTATAGTAGGTACTGTGCAGGATGAAAGTCTGAAAGTGGACATTCAGTATGTGCATTTGGCATGCTTTGAATTATTCGAATATGGAAATTTGGAAAGTGAAGTACAGAGAAACATGTGACAGAGAAAGATGAAGAGAGACTGAGAGAAGTGGAAGAATGAATTGAGAAGCTCTCGACAAGCTAGCATTAAAATTTAATTGAATTGATTTCATCTGCCGATCTGCTCCAAATTTGTCTATTATTTTTATAAATTATCAATGCGTCTTGCAAGACCTGGCAATACATTGTCATTTGTGATGAAGAATCAATAGAGAATCTGTGAACTTTATTATGCTTATTGTATTTATCCTTTCAATTCACTAGAATGATATGAGTTCTGTATTGTTGTCGTTCAACGGCTCTCATGACCATATTTGCAGAACTCGGGCTTGCCTAGTCTCGACCAATGACAGTGGAGATCAGTCTTCATTGGTCAACTGCTATTAGCCAATCGTGGGGCTTCATCCGTACTATTCTGCTGATCTATGTTTAAGCTTCCAGTTCACTAGAGATTAATAATTTATTTATAATAATGAATTTTCATTATTAAGAGGAAATATTTTCTTAATTAATTATTAATTCCACATTGTTAAAAGACGATCTGGCTACAGAGCAAAGCGAGAAAGAGATAACGCTATCCGATTTGTTGAATGATTGACAAGGATAGCAATACCATTGCTAATCAAACACTGCCATTATAACGTGGACCTCACTATAGTATTAGAATTCTATGTCTTGTCAATCCTCTGTCTTGTCTATGCCTTCTATAGACGGTAGCTGATACAGGTTTATTGATGTAGGTAATATTAACTGTTCATTCTCGTTTAAAATATTCATTTATATTTTATTAAGCAAGAAATTATATTTTCCAATAATTTCATAATGAATTTTCATTATTTAGAGGAAATATTTTCTTAATTAATTATTAATTCCACATTGTTAAAAGACGATCTGGCTACAGAGCAAAGCGAGAGAGAGAGAGAGAGAGAGATAACGCTATCCGCTTTGTTGAATGATAGACAAGGATAGCAATACAATTGCTAATCAGACACTGCCATTATAACGTGGACCTCACTATATAAAAGATTCGAAGCTGAAGATAACGCTGCAAACTATACTATTATTCTAGTACTAGCTTATAACCTACTATTGTTAAAAGACGATCAGGCTACAGAGCAAAGCGAGAAAGAGATGACGCTATCCGCTTTGTTGAATGATAGACAAGGATAGCAGTACCATTCCATAAAAGACTGTGAATTTCTAATCAAACACTGTCATTATAACATGGACCTCAAAGATTTGAAGCTGAAGATAAACGCTGCAAACTATACTACTATTCTATAGTGAGGTCCACATTATAATGGCAGTGCACGATTGACAATACTGTTGCTGTCCTTTTCTATCAGACAACAAAACAGATAGCACTATCTTTCTCTCGCTTTGCAATGTTGTCTATTTGCCAGAATATTTTATATTTACTTTTGACAGTGACTGTACAAAACTGAACAAACCATTCTCAGCCGCCATTTTTATCTGTTCATTCTATCAAAATACTTGAGTACACAAGTCGTATAATTGATTTAAAATGTATTTTTGAAACAATGAAATAATTTTTAAACATTACCGTATGAGAAACACAATTTAAAATACCTGAAATGACATTTTAAAAGTTGATAACTAATCATCCTAGACTTCATCCAGGCTTCAGTTAGCCTACCCGTATAGGTTAGACCTACTCGTACCGGTATAAATAATATTGAAAAGTTATTTCAGAATTAATCCATTGAAATCACTTATTTTTAAATAGGATTTCTATTTTTCTATTATTTTTAAAAGAAATTGGAATAGAATACCTACCAAATAACTTAATTTCTGTTGTTTTGAAATTCAGATCGTTGTATCACTGCTTTTAAATTAGCCGCCATTCAAGGTTTGTATAAAAATAAAAATCTGACCTCAGTTAAAGAAAAAATATGAAAAAAATATATTTCATAATAGTGAGGTTCACGTTATAATGTCAGTGAAGAAAGATAGGAGAAAAACGTTGCCAAGTCTCTCCATTTTGCCACTGACTGTACACAGCTGTTACTCAATTCATCCCATTAAATTTAATATAAATTATGGAAAAAAATATTTTCTTGATTAATTTGACATTCAATTGATTATTTTATCAAGGAAATTATAATTATTATTATATTAAATTTAATGGGATGAATTGAGTAACAGCTGTGTACAGTCAGTGGCAAAATTGAGAGACTTGGCAACGTTTTTCTCCTATCTTTCTTCACTGCCATTATAACGTGGACCTCACTGTGGTATCAGCACATAACCTACTTGTGAACTAAACCCCGTACACAACAAATCCTAGTACCCAATAAATTGAGTTATGGAGCCCCAATTTCTTTTCCCAGATAACAGTCTGATTTGCTTCAAATTGTCAGGATTTCTTATAAGAAACATCTATGTTCCCCATTGAACCGATTCTGAAAGCTCAAAGTGAATTTCAACCCAGCAAAATCAAACGCTCTCAGATTTTAAAGCGAGCTTCCTCTCTACTAGTAAACACAGGAACTCTTTTATTTGATAGGAAGAAATGGGAACTCCTAGAACTAGGAAGCCTAGGAGAAATCAGAGTTTATTTGATAAGAAATAGCAAGTCCAACGTAAAATCAGACTTTTATTCAATGAAAATCACCAAGTCTTCTACTGCACCTGCAGTGAAATTGTCAGTATTATTTGAATTAGGAGCATTGATGTTATTTATGAGAGATTCTGACAGTTTAAAGTGAATCCTTCCATACCTGAGTCTATTGTTCATGACTTTATTCTACGGCTTTCGTTTCCAATAGGCTGACTTTAAAACTTTCAATAAGCTAGGCCTCCGGTTCTTTTTACTTGTTCTTCTCCTTCTTTCAATTCTCTTTTCACCTTCGTTTTTACTCAATCCTTTCTCCTCCTGTTCTCACATTCTCCTTTACCTTTTCTTTACTCTCATTCCTTCTTCGTTCTCCAAGTTTTAACCTGATCCTTTCTCCTTCTTCTCCAAGTTTGCCTTCTCTCAACTCTTCTTTCTCCTTCTTCTTTTATGTTTCTACTCAATCCTTTCTCCTTCTGTTCTCACATTCTCCTTTACCTTTTCTTTACTCTCATTCCTTCTTCGTTCTCCAAGTTTTAACCTGATCCTTTCTCCTTCTTCTCCAAGTTTGCCTTCTCTCAACTCTCCTTCCACCTTCTTCTTTTATGTTTCTACTCAATCCTCTCTCCTCCTGTTCCCACATTCTCCTTCACCTTTTCTTTACTCTCCTTCCTTCTTCGTTCTCCAAGTTTTCACTTGATTCTTTCTTCTTCTTCTACAAGTTTGCCTTCTCTCAACTCTCCTTTATCCTTCTTCTTTTATGTTTTTACTCAACCCTTTCTCCTCCTGTTCCCACGTTCTCCTTTACCTCTTCTTTACTCTCATTCCTTCTTTGTTCTCCAAGTTTTCACTTTATCCTTTCTCTATCTTCTCAACGTTTTTCTTCACATTTTCTTCACTATCCTCCCCTCTTCCCCCCTTTATCTACCACTAAATTCTTTCTCCTCATTTCTCCACTCTCTACTTCACTTTTTCTTCATTCTCCTTCCCTCATTTTCCCCCACTTTTCCACACAATCCTTTCTCCTCTCTTCCCACTTTTTTCTTCACGGTTTCTCTTTGATTCTCTACTTTTATTTTCCTCCTTGTACCACTTTCCATCTCATAGTTTCTCATTCTCCCTCTAACTTTTTCTACGTTTACACTCAATCCTTTTTGATCCTTCTCCAATTTTTCTTCACTGTTTCTTCTTGATTCTCTACTTTTATTTTCCTCGTTGTTCCACTTTCCATTTCATAGTTTCTCCTTCTTCCTCTACCTTCTTCTACGTTTTCACTCAATCCTTTTTTATCCTTCTCCAATTTTTCTTCACCGTTTCTTTTTGATTTCCTTCTTTTCTTCTCCTCCTTGCTCTATTCTAATCTTTATAGTTTCTACTTTTTTCTTAACTTTTTCTCAACTTCGTCTTCCCACTACTACGTTCTAAATGAATCCTTTCTTCTCTTTTCACTCCGCTCTCCACTGTTTGTTTCTCTACTCTTCTCTTCTCCTCTCTCCACTTCCTCCATTTCTTCTTCTTCTTCCTCTACCTTTATCCATTCTTCAACTCTCTACACTTGAGAAAACGTACTCCCAGTGAAGTTTCATTTAATCAGTAAATTTACGATCGAAGGCTTTTTCGCACAGTGTTATCTCAGCACCGAATCTCAGGTTTTAAAAGAGTGTTTAAGCCCTGCTTTTATCGCCAGAATTCGATTTACCTGTCTGCTTCAATCTATTCGCGTTTAATTGCAATTGAAAAAGAGAATAAAGGTGTAAAGCGGGTGGATTGGTTTTTTCCCAATGGAAATTGAAAATAGAGAAATTAAATAGGCGTGAAGATGGGAGTAGTGGGAGGGAATAAAATCAAGTAGCCTGCATTGAGCTAGGTACTCGAAAATATAGATGTTGGAAAAAAAATAGTTTGAGAGAAGCATATTGAATCATCTATCAAGAAGAAATACTTGTGGATCTTAATATACAAGAACATACTCATGAAAAAAACTTAAATTTGAACAAGTGTACTTTGATTAATGGGAATGAAATAGTTATTTGTATACCTAGAGTGAAAAGTATTTTCGCTCGTGATGTACACAACATTTTTCCTCCATCTACATTTTTTTAAAGAAACTGCAAATAAAATCATTCTAATAACTTACGTATTGGTGACAATGTTTCCTAACAACATAACCTAAAATCTAAAACCTAAAAACTGGTCGTCTGATTGGCACTGCCGATTGCGCTATCTATCGGCAAAAGTTGAAACAATTAAATCAGCTGGGCAGCTACCAAAAATGGCTGACTCCAGATCACGCGGTTCAGATTTGAATTGCAGATCAAAAATATTTGTTGGCTGGTATTTTGAATAGAATAAAATATTTTAAAAATTGTATAAATTTTTATCGTCTACTAATATTAAGAATATAATATCATACAAACATATATTTCATGAGTTGATCAAATTTCTGGTTGTGGTATTGAATTCAGTTGACTCAATGACAGACACCTCTATTATGCTTTCTCATCTGAGCTTAGACCTTCTAACCTATTACCATGTAAGTTTTTGAAATAGAGATGCTTCCCATGTTATTTAAATGGAGTTACTTTTCCTCCTTAGGGAGTTTTTCTGTTTTTTACTACCGAGAGCGAAAAAGTGACACTTTAGTATTATGTTTCAGGGAGTAAAGTTAGTACTTTAGACAGTAGGTGGAGGAAAAATAAGACTAATGACTATTTATGATTGAATCTATGAGAGAATGAGAGCCTGAATACAAAACACTCAGTGCCGCTTGCACAAGAGCCGGTTAAATTTTAACCGTGATTAATTCCACGAGAACCAATCAGAGAAGCCGTCTTTTCAAGAACGCTTTCTCTGATCGGTTCTCGTGAAATTAATCACGGTTAAAATTTAACCGGCATCTGTGCAACCGGGCCTTAGTAATTGTTCTGTTCGATATATTGATATTGTTTTTCTGTTCTTATTCAATTTTTATTCAAGGAGTACGAATTCCATTCAAATCCTACAAATTTTAATCTCAGTTTACAATAATAATTCCAGAGCTGAATCATCAAATCCCATGATTATTCAAGTCTTAAGTGACACAGAATGAACACGTTTCACTGTCCATCTTTATATGACAGAAATGTAGAAGAAATCGATCACTTTGCTACTGTATAAGGGTCAGACCACATTAGGCGTTTTTCAGGCTTCAACTCAATCAGCCAATCGGAGAGCTTCCTGTCGGCCGACTCTAAAAAGTGCCTGAGAAAACGTTCAATATGGTCTGGTCTTTAGGGTCGTTGAACTCTACTCCTATCAATGGCTTTCATCAATTGACAGACGAGTTATCATACAAGAGAGCAGATAGCAATGTAGACGAGGAAAAGACGTGGAAGCAGAAAATGAAGAAGAAGAAGAAGAAGAAGAAGAAGAAGAAGAAGAAAAGACGTAAGCATTTCCTACTAAAGATTCCATTCCATTCCGTATCGCCGTCTGGGAACGTGATATCGTTCGTTCGTTCTTTGACAACCTGAAGAATCGCGAACTGATTTTTCAGTTGCTTGATAATACCCTACATGCAGACATTCCCTCCACACCTCCTCATCATCACTCCTCAACCCCCTCATCTCCTCCTACTCACCCCCTAACAACCTAATACCGTACATAGTACCTCATAATACCGTCTCACAATATAAGGCGCCTTCTAACATTTCTTGATGGAGACGCATTCTCAAAGATCCACACAAAAGAAGCAGACGTCAGCAGAATTTCTGCAATATGCAATAATGTGCTCTATGCTACACAGTGATACTTACTCCGAACTTTAGCAGCAATCCTCATGTATTTCTATTCAAATACTGGTTGGACTGTATTCTATGAAAATATACGACTCTCAAAGTACAATACTGGCCTCGTGTTTTTATATTATGTAAGTATTGTTTGTACAAATGGTAGGCTATGAATTAAGAGCTTTAGGTGCGTACAGATATACGTGCGTACATCTCTTTATGTTTATATTTTTATCTATTATTTATGTTTATTTCATATTTTTATTTATTATTTATGTTCATATGTTCCGTATTTACAGCGAAACGCAGCAATAGATTTTCATGAAATTTGACATGTATGTTCCTTTTAAAATTTCGCGTCGACGTATAGATACGGTTTTTTGAAATTTTGCATTTTCAGGATAATACAAAAGGAAAAGGAGTCTCCCTTGAACGCCAATATTGCCGTAAAAATCAGTCTTTAGAATTATTCATCATAAATCAAATGTCTAGTGGACTATAAAGGTGCGTACAGATATACACGCCGCGAACATTAGCAATTTACTTTTAATCAGCTGATTATATCTGTATTTTTACAGAAACGGTAAGATACAGATATAAAAAGCTTGGCATTAGATGATTAAAAGTGAATTGCTCATGTTCGCGGCGCGTAAATCTGTACGCACCTTTAAGTCGTCTTCACACTAAACAAATGTTCGACAAACATGTTTGTTGATAAAGTTTGGGTAAATTGTTTAACAAACAATGTTTGCCCGTGGCCATTGTGGACGCGTCACCAAACAAAATATTTGTAAGTGAGAAGAACAGGTTTTATGTTTTACAGTTGTTTAACAGCTGTCAAACTAAAAATGTTTGGAAAATCAGTAATTTTTTGTTTGACAAACACTGATTGTCCAAACTTTGTTAAATGTTTGTCCCTGAGCTCCTCAACAAACATGTTTGCCGAACATGTGTGTCGAACATTTGTTCAGTGTGGACACGGCTTTAGAGAAACATGACGATTTAAAAATATCTTCATACAAAAGATTCTCATAAAACACTTCACTCACATGGGCTACTTTCCAACAATCTAATAAAAGCAATAAAAAACTTTAAAAAATAAAGGGCTCTACAAGATTTTTACATTGTTTTTATTAAAAGATTCCTATTACAGACGCATTCTGTTGATACGTGAGAAATTTAGAGCGGGGGGAATTGACAAAAGATACAAATGTTTTTAATTTATAGGAACATTAGTTTTGTGTAATTCAGGTTGACCGAAAAGTCTAGATGGATATTATTTATTCATTTATAATTTTTACAAAGTAGCACTGATTGGGAGAGAAAAACTAAGGATACTCCTTGTACCATTTCTCTCCCGAATTTAGATAACATTTTAAATGTCCGAGATAGAGTTATGGTTTCACTTTTCTAAAATTTAGTCTATTTTCACTAAAAAACAACAAAAACTAAGAATTTTAAATTTTGATGGTTGAAAACAGAATAAAAAACAGAAATATCACACTCAAATCACCATTAATTGGAACATTTTCGCGTAATTTGATAAAATTTAGAGCCAGAATAGTTATTTGTGCAACTAGTGCGCAAAGTGACAGTTTGCTGCACCGAAAGAAAGGCGAGGGCGGAATGGCTTTTTGAGTGCAGCAGAGGAACTTTGCTCACGTATTTCACATTAAACTTTTCCTACAGTTACCATTGAATATGAAAAATGAATAATTATGGGTAAAATGATGGCTGAAATCCATCAAATGTTTGTGTGTGTGATGCTGTTATTAATAAAAACCTTAATTCATTTAAAAATTAATAATCCAATTGAAGTTGAAAATTCTCAGCCAAAATTCTCATTTTTATTCATTCAAGAATACACGCCAGCAGCTTGTTGGCTGAACCGAGCTGCAAAATGGCTGAATACAACAATATGGCTGAACCGACAAGCGCGCGACCTAGCGGGAAGAATCGTACCTAAGTTTGTTTCATCCAGCTAAAAATTACTGAAACACGATTCAGAAATTTAGACTTTTGCTCAAATTACCGAGAAAAATGCTCAATGTAAACTGAAAAATATTTATAAAAATAACATAGACAACAGAGAATATTTATTGCAGTATTGTTATGTTTTTTATTATTTCTATTTATATCAATATCGAACGGTAATCATTTAACCTCAAAATTCAAATTTTATAATGTATATTTGCTACTTTTCTCATTTCTTGCAGTTGAAATAATAATAATTATTATTGATAATTATTATCAATAGAAAAGAACTATTATTTATTATTAAATGATGAGAATTCGTAAATGATGATTATTTAATTATGATTTAGATGAACATTATTCTTGTTTTGGATTTCTAGATTGGGATTTTATCATAAATGTAGGGTAGCCATTGAAATGATTCTCATCTAAATCTAACCACAGTCATTGTTACCAACTTAATTTTTGTTTTCGTGCACTAATCCTCCATTTAACCCACCAACTATTTTGTGTTGCCAAGTTGCAAATCTGGAGTGCAGAAAAGATTTTTTCCTACAGATACCCTGAAAAGTGACCATTTGTGCACTGATTGCAGGCTGCAAAGAATCACTTTTCCGCACTAGTGCTCAAAGTGAGTACTTTGCGTACTCCAGATTTGCAGCATGACAACGCAAAATAGTTAGTAGGTTATATGGAGCACCAGTGCAGCAAAATCGATATTAAGTTGGTAACACTCATAGTGAGGCCCACGTTATAATGGCAGTGGAGAACAGCGTTGCCTTGCCATTATGTGCCTTGATTATAGCCTTTTCAATGCTTACATAAGATAAACCCCCTTCAAGCATTCACATAAATTCTCAATTGAATTACTAATCATTATAATTCAATTTTAAATGAATTGAGGTTTTTATTAATAATAAAGTTACACAGAAAAACATTTGATGGATTTCAGGAAATTTTACCCATAAAGAAAAATTTAATGTGAAATACGTGCGCAAAGTTCGTTTGCTGCACTCAAGAAACCATTCCGCCCTCGCCTACGGCTCGGGCGTAAACGTTTCTTTCGATGCAGCAAACTGTCACTTTGCGCACTAGTTGCACAAATAACTATTCCCGCACTAGAGCGGAAAAGTGAATCTTTGCGTTCTGTAATCAATGCAGGAATCGTCACTTTTCAAGGTAACTGTAGGAAAAGAACACAACTTACTATTCAGAACAGCTGTTTCTTATTCAACACCATATATTATGGTATGGTTATACTTATAACCATATATGGTTATATGGATTCATAACCATTTCTATGCGTCTTCCGCTTACATCTCTATCAGATGATTGAAAGTCAAGATGGAAGGGTGAAAGAAAAGGAAAAATAATAAGAAGAAGAATAAGGGGAAGAAGGATAAGAAAAAGGAGCAGAAGGATGAGGAGGAGGAGGAGGAGGAGGAGGAGGAGGATGATGAGGAGGAGGAGGAGGAGGAGAAGGAGGAAGAGGAGGAGGAGGAGGAGGAGGAGGAGAAGAAGAAGAAGAAGAAGAAAAAGAAGAAGAAGAAGAAAAAGAAGAAGAAGAAGAAGAAGAAGAAGAAGAAGAAGAAGAAGAAAAAGCTGAAGACGAAAGAAATCAATGGTGCAGTTTGAAGTGGAGCGTGTTGAAATGAGATGAAATTCAATTCCTCAGCATTGATGTGGAGTCATGTAGTGAGTTGTAAGATGGTAGAGTGGGAGGGTGAAGGAAGCAGGACAGAGATTGACGACAAGCTGGAGATAGAGAGAGATGTAAAGGGTAGAAAAAAGTGAGTAAGAAGGGAAATGACGCCATAAAAAGCAGCAGAAAACGAACATCTCACCAAATGAGAGCACGCAGGCAGTAACTATTCAAAAGGCCGTGAAAAGTACTTGAGATGAAAAAGGCGGAAAATCTGAGTGCGTTTTTCACGTTTTGTTTTGTTTAATGACGTGTCAAACAAGAAGTTTGCGGCATTAAATCGTAGAATTCAAGATGAGAAGATTTTTACTGATAGTAGAATTCCAGATATGGTGGAACTTGGATTAATCATAAGTTAGTCAGTTTTTAAACATGTCAGCCACTCTTACGTTCAAAATCAAGATGGATATCAATTACAGCTTGAATATTTCTAAATCGTTAATTGTATATTTCTTGATATTATGTTGATCACTATAGTGAGACCCACGTTAAGGTGCGTACAGACTTACGCGCCGCGAACATGAGCAGTTCACTTTTAATCAGCTGATGCCAAGCATTTTATATTTGTATCTTACCGTTTCTTAGAAATACAGATATAGTCAGCTGATTAAAAATGAATTGCTCATGTTCGCGTTGCGTATATCTGTACGCACCTTTATAATGACAGTGGAGAAGGATATCAGAACAACGTTTCCGATCCTCTTTCTTGACAATGCCTTCTATAGACGGTAGCTGATACAGGTTTATTGATGCAATATTAACTGTTCAATCTCGTTCTAAATAATTAATTATATTTTACTAAGCAGTGAATTATATTTTTCAATAATTTCATAATGAATTCTCATAATTAAGTTAAAGTATTTTTTAAATTTATTATTAATTCTACATTGTCAAAATACGGTCTGGCAACAGAGCAAAGCGAGAAAGAGATAGCGCTATCCGATTTGTTGAATGATAGACAAGAATAGCAATACCATTGTCAATCAAACACTGCCATTATAACGTGGACCTCACTATAGTCAAACTTGTCCAGCTATATTCAATTTACCGACTATAATTGAGTCGTTACTCTAAATTTATGGAGAAAAGTATCAATATATTTCAATATATTTCAACAGATTACTTGAATTACTCGATTATAGCTGACTCCCTCAATTCTATTATACAATCATTGAAATTCCCCAAGCTAATTTATCACCATATCTTTTCGTTTTTTGCTTCATTTCTTGTCAATAAATGAATAAATACACCAAATTTTCTTCTGACAGTAGTGTAGATTATACTACATCATCAAAATATAGAATCATTTCCTCAATATCTCATAGATAAAGCTGATGATTAATGCTTGTAATAAATTGATGAAACTTACTACAACTAAATAGAACCTATCTATAATCAATTCGCGAATTCTGGAATTGATGCTTGTGATAAACTGATGAAACTTACTACCACAATTTTAATAGGTTCACATTCTTCTTCTTTAGGTGCCGTCTCCGTTTCGAAGGTTGGCAATCATCAAGGCGATTTTTACTTTTGAGACCGCAGATCGAAATAGGTCATTCATTATTGCTGCATCCAAACCAATCCCGAAGGTTCTTCAGCCATGAGTTTCGTCTCCTTCCTACGGATCTCTTTCCTTGGACTTTCCCCTGCATAATAACTTGAAGCAATTGATATTTTTCTCCTCTCATAACATGACCCATGTATAGCAGTTTTCTTCTCTTAATTGTCATAATTACTTCTTTTTCCTTGCGTATGCGTCTCATCACTTCCACATTGGTCACTCTCTCCACCCATGAAATCCGTAGTATTCTTCGATACATCCATAGCTCAAATGCCTCCAATCTCCTCACATCAATCTCCTTCAGCGTCCAGGCTTCCATGCCGTAGTACAAAACAGATAACACATAGCACCTCATCATTCTTATCTTCAAATCAAGGTTTAGATCTCGCAACAGAAAAGCTTCTTCATTCTTGTAAATACACTTCTGGCCTGTTCGACTCTGATACGTATTCTTGGGTACTGTCATTGTTTGCATTGAGGGTTGTTCCTAGTATTTATATTCTCTTACTCTCTCAATAGGTTGGTTTTCTACATATACCATAGGATTGTCTTGCGTTGCTTTTGTGATTAGCATGTACTTTGTTTTGTTTATGTTCAGTGACAGCCCATATTCTTTACTTACTGCGACAATTCTATCAAGTAGTGTCTGTAGTTCTTCATGTGTTCCAGCCAAAATAACTGTATCGTCAGCATATCGCAGATTATTTATTGCCGTACCATTGATTTTAATGCCTATGTCTTGATCAACAAGTGCTTTATCTACTATATCTTCAGAGTAGAGATTGAAGAGGATTGGTGACAGTATACATCCTTGACGAACCCCTCTCTGTATTTCACTTTCTTCCGATGTTACATTCTCTACTCGTACTGCTGCTTTTTGACTATAGTAGAGGTTGGAAATAATTCTTATGTCTCTGTGGTCTATTCTCCTCTTTATGATTCACATTACTTAGGTTTTTTCATCTAATTCATGCTGTTTTTAAGTCTTTATTGTTTTTATGTTCTGGAATAGAACCTATCCATAACCAACTCAACAATTCCGAAACAGTATTTCAAATTATAAATAACAATATAGGCCTACGCGTAAAAGGTGACCAATTATTATGGGGCATCTGCTATTTTGGGAGTTAGCCTATTAACGAACAGGGTCTCATGTTTTCCAATATCAACCAACCAATGTCCTCACAAATTAAATTTAACGACAAACTGTGTGAATGTTTTTGTCGCTTCAATATCGTTACTGGTATCAATAAATTTGTATCACTCACCTCAAATATGATGTGTGGGTTGGGCTTCTGGGCTGAGTTGGCAAAAATGGGCTGAGTTTTGTAGCGAAAATGAAACGATGTTAGCTGCAATTGAAGATTGTTGGTCCAATGTAGACCAAGGAAGGTATTTAATTGCCTTTGTGAGCTGCCTTACTGTACCCCAAGTTGTTTAAGATGCTATGAGAGCCTGTAAATATGAAAATACGATATAAAAAACCAGTCAAAGTAATATAGCCAGTCAAATCATACATGATAACTACAATGATATGCTGTTTAATATTCCAATATCGGGGACCGAGCTTCGCTCTGGAGTACAAAAGCATAAAAAATGTATTACGAAAAAAGAAATGATAATAACATTCATACAGAAATGTTCTATCTTATCACAGTAAATTGAGATTAATTGCCAGAAGAATGCAAAAATTTCCCTTACGAAGGCCCAGTTGCACAAAATCCGATTACATTTTAATCCTGATTAATTCAACGTAAACCAAATCAGAGAAGACCATTTCAAAAAAATGGATCTACTGGAATTAATCAGTTGAACATTGAAAATAACCCAGTTTTTTCCAACTGACACTAAGTACCTTATTGAATGATTACAAATGTTCAACAGCTGAGTCATAATTTTGACACAGTCCCACACACATGAACTCGCTCACTTACTTCCATCACCAACGGACGACGAAATAATAATTATCAGCTGCTTTTCCAAGGATGAATGATAATTATACTTTTAATGTCCTTCAGTGAGTTTTCCCAGGGATGAGACAAAGTGCAATCGAATCTTTATATTATAAACCTACTATGTTTTATGTTTGTAATTTCGTGAGAATCGTTAGAGCCGTTTTCGATATCCGGTGAAATACAAACATATTATAAGCATACAAACAGAAGTTACTCGTTCAATAGTATAGGATAGGATTAGCCTCAAGAAAAAGAGCTTGAAATAGTATTCGTTCAGACTAGTAATAATCAATTTAATAAGTGTACATAATACATAATAATTAAGAATCTTGGATTTCGACTTTTCCTAAAATTCATCAGAGAAATACAATGTAACACAGCTAAATTCAAACTAACATGACGGTGATTTTTAATTGACTATTTTTATTGGGGATCTTAGACTCGTATCCGCAGATATTCGGTTTAAACGGAGAAATGTCAGCTGTTCGTTAAAACCCGTATGAAACACATTTATGATAAATGCAACCGTTTCTACAAGTAAACATGGTTTAGCGTTGAACGTAGTGTTGGCATATGGATCTTAATCTTTTAGTTGATTTGTGTTCAGTTGTTCTGGGGGATTTGATAGAGAAAAACCTGTCATTTTCCATTCTCAGAAGCTGAATTTCACATTCCTCATTGAATCACAAAAATAAATCTCTTCAACTGAGGAGAATGTTTGATGCTCATTCATCATGTTTCTTAATTTTTTCTCAGGAAATTTAGATCTATGAAAATAGAATCTTTATGCTCTAGTACACAATGAAGCAAATGAAATAGAAAACACAGTGATACTAACCATTGAAAGCCTTTTTCCGTGTAGGTGGAATCGAATGAAGTGCACGATTTGGCAACGTGGCGTGGTCAACCATCTCGGGGGGAAGTGAAGAGATTTGCTATCGGCGAAGATCTCTTGCCACTGTAATGGGATTTAAGCCTGGGTGTAGGCTGGAGAGGGGGGAGGTGGCCTGGAACTCGAAGGGGCAGAGCTCCACTGAAACAATCAGATAGAACGATTTTGGATGACTTTTGGCTGCACAGTGAAGAAAATCCAAGCTCTACGGTAAAGGATTGCTGAGATTATTTCGTTCAGGATCAGTTGAATTGTACCTCAAATAATCAAATCATTTGGTACTCAAAATAGCAGACTCAAATTAATATCATGAATAAATTGTACCTCAAAGAATCAAACCATTTGATATTAAAATCAAAATAATGAATAAATTGTACCTCAAAGAATCAAACCATTTGGTACTCAAATTAATATCATGGATTAATTGTACCTCAAAGAATCAAACCACTTAATACTAAAAATAGCAGACGCAAATTATTATCAGCATGAATAAACTGAACCTCAAAGAATCAAAGAATTTAATATCCAAAATAACAAACATGAATTAATATCAATAACGATTGAACGCCAATATTACCGTAAAAATCAGACTTTAGAATATTATTATTTATCATAAATTAGCTGTCTAGTGGACTATGATACTATTCGTTCAAAAACATCGAACATCTTGAAAATGTATCTTTCCATCAACGTTAGTAGACAGTTGACTATAGTACTACCCGTTCAAAAACATCGAACATCTTGAAAATGTATCTTTCCATTAACGTTAGTAGACAGTTGACTATAGTACTACCCGTTCAAAAACATCGAACATCTTGAAAATGTATCTTTCCATCAACGTTAGTATACAGTTGACTATAATACTACCCGTTCAAAAACATCGAACATCTTGAAAATGTATCTTTCCATCAACGTTAGTAGACAGTTGACTATAGTACTACCCGTTCAAAAACATCGAAATCTTGAAAATGTATCTTTCCATCAACGTTAGTATACAGTTGACTATAATACTACCCGTTCAAAAACATCGAACATCTTGAAAATGTATCTTTCCATCAACGTTAGTAGACAGTTGACTATAGTACTACCCGTTCAAAAACATCGAACATCTTGAAAATGTATCTTTCCATCAACGTTAGTAGACAGTTGACTATAGTACTACCCGTTCAAAAACATCGAACATCTTGAAAATGTATCTTCCAATCAACGTTAGTATACAGTTGACTATAATACTACCCGTTCAAAAACATCGAACATCTTGAAAATGTATCTTTCCATCAACGTTAGTATACAGTTGACTATAATACTACCCGTTCAAAAACATCGAACATCTTGAAAATGTATCTTTCCATCAACGTTGTTGACAGTTGCAGCCAGACCTGATAACAGCGCTCACACTCACAATCCGGGACGACACGTCACGGTACGATAGGACAGAAAGCTCTATGTTTATTCAGGATTTTTCCTAGACAGTTTAAATTGATAAATTATTTATTAATTTTTGAGGAAACATAGCAACAGGTCAGAGTAACTTACTGAGCGCGAGGACTACTGTTCACAGTACTACTAGTATAATAAAGTAAGCATCTGATTAACATTTTTAAACATTATCCTCATTTGATACATCATGCGAATTGTATTCCTTTGCACATCAAAGAAAACAACAATGAAAAGACACAAAGTAAGCAGAACAGTGATAATAAAAAGACAAAAAACAAGAAGAAACGTAAATGAGCTGGTATCTATTATAGAACACTCATTACTTGAATGGTATAGCCTTCTTCAATGCTCTCTTTGACTCTTCTTCTTCTTTTTCTCCTCCTTCTTCTTTCTCCTCTCTTTCTTTTTCTTATAAAATTTTTCCACGTTTCCTCAGTCTATCATGTTTTTTCCACTTTTCTTCTACTTTTCCTTCTTCTTAGGTCTGGATTTCCTCTAATAATCCCTCAAAAATGAGACACAGACAGACAAAGACAAAATTATTCGGATTTTGTCTCACCTTTTGTTTCTTTTACTTTTTAGACGTTTTCTCTCATTATTTTCTTCAACTTGACTGAACCTTCTTGCTCAATCATTTTTCTGTTCCATCTTTTCCTATTGATTTCTTCTTCTTCTTCTTCTTCTTCTTCTTCTTCTTCTTCTTCTTCTTCTTCTTCTTCTTCTCCTACTTCTTCTATTCCTTCATCTTCTTTCCCAGTTCTAAGAAGGATTGAGGAGAGGAGAGCAGACGGTCTTGTTATACGGGTATTAAAATGATACTCTTATGATAAATAATACAAAGGCAGACAGGGAAACTGACTGAGGAAAAATGAATGATAATTTGGGCCTTTTTAGTAGAGAATTTCTACCGACTATTTCCTTATAAATATCACAGTCGCGTTACCTATTCACTAGCTAGAGTCAAGTGGTTTTGTCCCAATTATTTGCGATGTTTTCGACCTGGTTATTTGGAGATTTGAATGGGAGGATAGGTAGATCCCAGTCAATCCCACTGGAAGTCCTCCAAAATGAAAATAAATTTAAATGTGTTAGAAACTCCAAGGATGAATTAAGTAATCGTAAAGGAGAGAAAATCATAGAATTATGTGAGGAATTTAATTTTGCTATCCTGAACGGCAGGGCTCCAGATGACGCACAGGGGGAATTTACTTATATAAGTAGTAGAGGGGCTTCAGTAATTGATTTGTGCTGCATCTCAGTAGCGTGCTTAGATTCAGTTAAAAATTTTAGTGTTATATCTGAATGCTTCTCCGATCATATGCCCATTTGTCTCACACTAAATCATTTCAAAAGAATTGATAATTACAATGTTTTTCCACTACTACCGAAATTACACTGGAGGGAGTCAAAGGAACGCAAGTATAAGTTACGATTAGCGGCGAATTGCTCGCAGCTGAATACTTTGCCACGAGAGCCCGAAAACGCGATGACTGTACTGAACAATCTTATCTACAAATCAACAAGTCAAAATTCGGCGAATACATATAAGGCTAAACAATTCAAAAAACAAGTTTGGTTCGATAAGGATTGTGAGAAAAGCAGATCAAGCATGTTTTCTCTGCTGAATATATTCAGGAGGACTGGGTCTAGTCTAGTAAGAATAAGTTATATGAATGCATCCAAAGAATATAAATTATTATGCAGAAAGAAGAGGATTGAACACATGAAGTACGTAGAATCGAAACTAAAATCGGTTAGAGGCTCAAAAACATTTTGGGAACTAATTAATAATTTTAGAGGTAAGCACTCAGCGAATAATGATTCTGGTATCGAAGCAGAGATTTGGGTTAGGTATTTTCAACAATTGTATTCACCCATTAGGAGTTCCGAGCAAACAAGCTATGCGGCGCCTTCAGTTGAAGATTACCAATTAGATAAGATGATTGAAATGAATGAACTCGACTGCGCTTTAAAGAAACTCCGCGGAAATAAGGCACCCGGATACGACAGAATACCGGCAGAATTTTATAAAAATTCGCCTACTGAGTACAGGGAACTACTACTAACCTTTTTCAATAATATCTTAGACAGCGAATCAGTGCCTACAGCTTTTGTTAGATCAATTATATTTCCACTCCACAAAAAAGGCGACAACATGGACGTTGCTAACTACAGAGCGATTTCATTTGTCAACTCAGCAGCTAAGATTTTTTCAGGAATATTTTTGAGAAGAATGGAAAAATGGGTAGAAGGTGGGAATGTATTGGTGGAGAATCAGGCGGGTTCCAGGAGGGGCTATTCGACTGTAGATAATGTGTTTGTTCTGCATAGTATAATTCATTATAAGCTGAGCGTTGAAAAGAAAAAAACTTACTGCTTCTTTATCGATTACAAATCCGCATTCGATCTTGTGGATAGAGAGGCTCTATTCTATAAACTACACGGTTTGGGTCTTTCAAATAAATGCGTTCGTTTGATAAGAAACTTGTATAATGATACAAATGCCGTGATTTGGTGTAATGGAGGTATAACACATGGTTTTAATATCGAGAGTGGCTTAAAACAGGGCTGCCTGTTATCTCCTTTATTATTCCTGCTGTTTATTCATGACATATGTGAGTCTATAGGGGGAGGCTTGACAATAGATGGATTCAGAATCAATAGCCTACTATATGCAGATGACTTGGTAATATTCTCAGACAGTGCTACAATGCTACAAATAATGATAAATGAGCTGCGGAACTACTGCATACGCTGGAATCTTACGCTGAATATGGCAAAATCTAAGGTAATGGTGTTTCGAAAAGGTGGAAGATTGGGCAGGAATGAGAAGTGGTATTATGGAGAAGACAAATTAGAAGTAGTAAACGAATATAAGTACCTTGGAATAACATTTACCTCTGCCCTGTCTATGCGTTCGCATTTCAAAAATAAGGTGACTGCAGCCAAATATGGTATTAACAGTGTATGGCGAAAGCTTATTTTAAATGACAAGGTACCAATTTCATCGAAGTGGCATGTCTTTAATGCGGCAAGTAGAGCTGTTGTCACATATGCCGCGGAGATTTGGGGGTATATTGAATCGGAGGAACTTGAACGTTTTGGTCGGTTTTTCATAAAAAGATTGCTCTCCCTGCCAATGAATACTCCTGACTATGTGTTATACTTGGAATCAGGGGTGGATAAAATGTGGTTGACTACCTTATGCCAGCATTTTAATTATATATTGAAAACTTTGGCTATGCCCGCCGAAAGATTCCCACGAATTATTTCGGAAATTTTTATTAGAAAGAAATGTGGCTGGTATAAGCATTGGCTAGAGTTGTGTCGGGAGTATGAGGTAGATTGGCCGGATTCATTGGAACAAAGAGATAGGTGGGTTGAGATAGGTCAGCTCCTGATTGATAAGATACGGGAAAGAATTAGGAGCGAATGGATAGGCAGGGCTCACTTTGCTCACTTCCACTCAGTGTACGCAGCTTTAAATAAAGATGAGACTTTAATAAGAGATTACATCAATGATAGTAATAAACGGCACTTCATTAGTATTATTTTCAAAACTAGAGGAGCCCTATTACCACTCAACTTCAGGCCGGAAAGACAGGAAGGCACTTATAGATGCTCCATGTGTAATAGTAATGAGTACGAGGATATATTTCATTTTGTAGGTACATGTAAAATTTTGGCAGAAATAAGAAAAAAATGGTTTAATCAATGGTTATTGGAAAGGACAGAGGTAATAGAGTATTTGAATGGTAAAAGTTGGAGGAATCTAGTGGGATATGTGAAAGCTGCATTAAAGTACAGAGGGGAAATAATAAATGAGTTCAATTACTGATTTATACCAGAAAAATAAGTTGTATAATTGCGAATATTAATTCAGAATAAGAAATTAGGTATATTATTTTGATTTCATGCTTTCGATAATATTACAACGCAAGCCTTGCCACATTGTTTGTTTGTATTGTTCATTGATCAATTAATTAATTGTGTAGGCTGTTCAAGATATTATAATTTATTGCTCGTTTTCTATTGATCACCAAAAGTTTACAGTGGTTATTGTTTTTTTGTTTTTTTTCTCTCTCTCAATTTCGGCTGACGGCAGAAAATGCCAAGCTAAATGAACTTAGAACACTTATTGATATCATCAAGTGATACTATTATTTATTATATACATTTAATATCAATACTGCTATAATATTGTCTTGTAAATAAAGTTCTTTTCTTTCTTTCTTTCTTTCTATTTGGAAACTCTCAATTCTAATAGATCTAAACTTTCTCAACTTAAAGCTCTGAAGCTATCCTATTATAATCATTAATTATTTCAGCAATTTCTGTATATATCTGGTTATTTTTATATCTGATTATTTATGTTTCACGGATCTCGAAAACTGCTCTAACGATTTTCACGAAATTTGGAACATAGTAGGTTCATGATATAAAGATTCTCTTGCACTAGGTCTCATTCTTTGGAAAACTCGCTGAACGACATTAAAAGGATAATTCATCCTTAGAAAACAGATGATAATTTCGTCATCTCTCGATAACAGAAGATGCGTGTGCCTTTGTGTGAGAGAGACAGAATTATTTGCAGCTGTGTAATCATAATCAATCAGCGAGAAATTTTATTCAGCTAGACAATTTTTAATCGATTTGATCAACATATTCTGATTTGTTGACATGACATGATAATCCTCCTAAACTAGAGTATTATCATAATTTTCAAAGTTGATCATTATTTGACAATTTCAAGTGATAATTGAGTATTATTTTGTTATTCAATATGGTTTGTATATAATTTAAATTATTAATTCTTTGCCCTCAAATGTTTGAACAGAAAATTGAACCTGAATTCAAGTGTATGGAACATAACCTACTTTCTGGACTATTTATAATGTATAAATCAAAATTCGGGGAAAAAACAGTTTTGGGCTGTGCCTGTTAGTACTTCCCCTATCATTTTTAAGAATTGTATTCGGTTTATCAAAAGTCAATAAATAAATAACGAGCGAAGCTTGGTGACCCGATATTGTACTATGATATCTCCACTAAAATTCATCATTCTCTCTCATCTCTTTGGTAGAGAGTTAGTGGGGAGGATATTTTTAATATTCTTTCCGAAGAATGGACATTGATATGTCCAAAGCTCCGCCAATTTATGTAGATGCATAACAATATAATTATCTATAGTTATTATATTACAAATTACTTTTTCATATCATATACAGTTCAATAATTATTTTCTTAGTCTATATTATGTAAATTCATCTATAATTTTGCTGTATTGTAAGCTATTGTATATAAGTGTATAAGCCAGTATATATTGTAATCTACATAAATAAAGTACTCAATCAATCAATCAATCAATCATCTCAAACTCCCAAAAGCTCTGAACTGAAACTTCCACTAAAGTTGATAATCACAAATCAAAAGAATCAATTACATTCGAACAACACTAGAATAGTGTAACTATAAACAATAGTGAACGAGAATCGTAGGCTACACAATAAATTAATGAATCATTGAATGATTATTTGAATGTCCTATAAAACACCACGCTCTCCTTGAACAACTCACTAATATTGTTACTACGATTTATAGAGAGTTCTTCTCTCACCAGGAAAAGTTTTGAATATTCAAAAGATGTCTGTCAGGAGTTATTATTCAAGAAAGCCGTCGGAATAGCAATTCAATACGCTTTCCTTTCCCACAAAGTTCAGTAATTGGAAGAATATGAGTTGAATTCTGAATTCAGTTGTTTAAAAGCTTTCAGCCACGATTTATGAATTCATCACAGAGGTTATTATCCTTATAGAGGAGTGAAAAAGGCGTGATTTGGTAGCCCGCTACACGCATCTCAGTTGAATCACAAAGAATAATATAGTAACAATAAAATAAATTCAAAGGTAAACCATTTCGATAAAATAGAGTTTTCTCGAAAATCTATAAATTTACAGAATATTGTTCAAGGTGTATGAATGTCATAGATGATTACAATATCTTTTTTAGGGCTACATTTGAATATAAATAGAAATAGAAATCTAAAAACTTTTTAAAATTATGTAGTCATAATTATAATTTTGATTACAATGATTTACAACGTATCAAGTCAACAAGTCTCATGAGTTTGATGCTTGATTGCACGACGTTTAACGAATTACCTAACCGCCGTTAAATGATGCTATCTAATGAAAATGATATCTAGTCATTAGTTTTGAAGTGGAAATTGTACTTTATGAAGTGAAAAGTGAAATCTTAACCTCATTCTTTTTTGAAACTTTTATTTTGTAAAAATTTGGGAGAAGACAGTTTTGGGCTATGCCTGTTGTCTTCTCCCAGTCATATTATATTGTAATTATGATTTTTGATTGTGAATGGAATAAATAGATAAATAAAAACGACGGTGGAAGAACCAATGAAAAAATCAGACGTTCATAAGCTGACCATCTTTCACGGCGGTTAAATTTGATACTCAATTGATGTACGAGTAACCAGGTATTATGAGTGCCAAAATTTTGTTCACTTGGTCCACTGGTTGATTTGATAAATAGTTTTTTCAAGATCATCAAGTTATCATATTCCAGCTTACAATGTGATTTAAGCTGTGGGTACATGGGCTATACTTTCATATTCCTCAATAATAATAATAACAATCTTACCCTCCGGGTAAGAATAACTCCATCTATAGTGAGATCCACATTATAATGGCAGTGGAGAAAGATAGGAGAACAACGTTGCCGATCCTCTGTCTTGACAATACCTTCTATAAACGGTAACTGATACAGGTTTATAGATGTTATTTTGAGTGTTCATTCGCCTTGAAAATAATCAATTATATTTCATTAAACAAGAAATTATATTTTTCAATAATTTCATAATGGATTTCCATGATTGGGAAGAATTTTTTTCTTAATTAATTATTAATTCTACATTGTTATAAGACGTTCTGGCAACAAAGTAAAGCGAGAAAGAGATGGCGCTATCCGCTTTGTCGAATGATAGACAAGGATAGCAATTCCATTGCTAATCAAACACTGTCATTATAACGAGGACTTTACTATAGTCTAACTTGTCCAGCTCTATTCAATTTACCGACTATAATGGAGTCCCTAAATTTATGGAGAAAATTTTCAATAGATTTCAACAGATTACTTGAATTACTGGATTATAACTTACTCCCTCAATTCTATTAACCAATCATTGAAATTCTCCCAAACTAATTTCACACCATACCTTTTTGTTTTTTGCTTCATGTTTTGTCAATAAATTAATGAATACACTAAATTGATTCATATTCTTGTATTCCTCAATGTAGGTACGATATAAGAATATCATTCTATTGATGTATTGTTATAACCATATTATCTTTTGATTCTTCCGTGTTATCGGATGGGCACGTTAAACGTGGACCCGTCTGTCCCGGCTCAAGTATGACAGTCGTGAGGCCCATTAAATTATATAATATTAGGTGAGGTGGGGCCTTTCTGTAAGGGACTACACACCAACAAAAGTCATACGAATTTATTTATTCTATTCTTATAAGTAAATTCAATTTATTGTAAATTTGCAATGTCATCAGAAGAAAACCAAACAAAAACATCAAAGAGTGCCTCATCAAAGAAAACCCTTACAAATCTCCCAGGATTCACCTCCTACACACCTCAAAATTATTCCATTTCTCTCGCGGACAAGACATTATTAAATTTGGTACCCAAAGATCTCAGCAGCCATCTTTGGTTTGTAACCGTATTTCGCCGATTCGGCGAAAATATTCTTGCGCGACGCGAGAAGCGACAGAAAAAATTATTATAATCGCGCCACAAGAGAAAATGCAAAAAGTTGTTTTTGTAGCGAATGTATAATGCATGAGAAAGAGCCGGCAAGGGACCCAGACCTCGTTCACTGATTGAGGAGACTCAATGCTATAGCAGTCGTTTATCTCTGGGGAATATTCTCTCTTTCTCTCCTTCATGCACACTCTCTCTCTCACACACACACTCTCTCTCTCTCTCTCGAATACTCTTCTACTGCTCTTCTTCATCTCCTCCTTCTCCTTCTTCTTCTCCTTCTCCTTCTCTTTCTCTTTCTCCTTCTCCTTCTCTTTCTCTTTCTCCTTCTCCTTCTCCTTCTTCTTCTTCCTCGGCTTCTCTTCTACTGCTCTTCTTCTTCTTCTTCTTCTTCTTCTTCTCCTTCTTCTCCTTCTTCTCCTTCCTCTCCTTCTTCTCCTTCTCCTTCTTCTCCTTCTCCTTCTCTTTCCCCTTCCCTCCTCCTTCCCCTTCTCCAACACCTTCTCCTTCTACTTCTCCTTCTCTTTCTCCTTCTCCTTCTCCTTCTCCTCCTCCTTCTCCTCCTCCTCCTCATCCTTCTTCTTCTTTTTCTTCTTCATCTTCTTTCTCTTCGTCCCTCGTACCTCAACCGACCCCAAAGTCCGAGCGGCTAGGTCTGATTGAAAAGTTTGAATTTGTGGTTCCCCACTGACTAACCTCAAAATCAGTTTTCAACCACCTTTCTCCTCATTTTTTGTCCTTTCCGCGCAACAGGTGGTGTTAAAATTATTATTTCACGAAAGAGTAGATTGGCATTCTGTACGAAATATGATGATCATGATGATAATGTATATGATGATGATGATGTTAATGTATTTAACTAATACATAGTTGAAGTAGCGTATTCTTGCTTTTGCTTTCAGACAGGAATTCAAAATCTTCGGCTCGCAAGTTACTACTATACTGAAGATTGAAGAACAAATAATTGAGAAGCCAGCTGAATTCGATTATCGATTAATTATTATCGATAATGAAAAAGCAAGCTTTTTCGATTATCAATTAATTATTATCGATATAAGTTCAAGATTCCTGTTAAAAAGTCTGATATCAGGTAGTCTCATCATTAAGCTTACCATGTCAAGCAGTAGGATATACACTAGTAGTTCTGTGAACAGTAGACCTCACGCAGTATTCTCATCCACAAGTACCTGATTGAAACTATAGACCTTATGGAAATACAGCAATAGACTGGCTTCTCCACACATCTGTGTAATCACTTGTCAGCTGATTTATGATGAATGGTTCTATAGTCTGTTTTTTACTCTAATATTGGCGGATGAAGGAGGCTCCTTTTTCCTTTTATATTATCCTTGAAATGCAAAATTTCCAAAAACCTTGTATATACGTCGACGCGCAATTAAAAAAGGAACATACCTGTCAAATTCCATGAAAATCTATTTTCGCCACACTGCACAGAAAGCAGCTGCTTTCCAGTCCCTACGTAGATCTGAAAGACCTTGTTTGCAGACGACTCTCGTCTGACGTCAGAAAAGGGTTTCTTTTCCGGTCTAGGCCAGAAAGTGTACTCTTTCCAGCGGCTTGAAAGTCCGTAGCTAATGAGTCATCCGCTAGATCGGGAGAGTGTCCACTCATCTGAAGTCGCCATGATTTCGAATCAAACTAATTCAGCATTCGCTTCCCATCCATTTTTATTCAATTATTTATTGTTGATTAGCGCATTCCGAATTTTCAAAAATGCTTGAAGATGACGACGCCCGTGATATTCTAAGTGAAATTTCAAAAGAATCTGAAATCCTGACTGTAAATCTTCTACCACTAAAATCAAGAGATAGGTACGATAACAAGTATTCTTTATTTTGTATTCTTTATTTATTTTGTCAGCAATGCCTGTAGTGTGGCGAAAAATATCGTTCACACCATGGGCAAAAATGTTTTTCCGGCCTACGGCCTCGGACTTGAAAACCGATTTCGAGCCGGAAAAATATCATTTTCTGCTCTAGGTGCGAAATATACTATACCGCGTTTCGCCGTAAATGCGCAACATTTAAACATTCAAGCATTTAAACATTTAAACATTAAGAGAAATGCCAAACCGTCGACTTGAATCTTAGACCTCACTTTGCTTGGTCAATTAATCAGAAATCAGAAATTTAGTAACGTTTTGACAAACCATAAATTATGAGAGAGAGAGAAGTTGAGGGAGAGAGAGCGAGAAAGAAGAATAAGGAGTGGAAACAAGAAGAGGACGTAGAAGGAGAAGTGAGAGCGTAACACAAATGATGGGGAGAAGAAGAAAAACATAAAGAATAATGGAATAACAGGAAAAGAAGAGGAGAAGAAGATAAAATAGGATGGAAAAGTACAATCGAGAGTATAGAATAGAACAGGTTAAAGGTTAATAAAAACAAAATAAAAATCTTGAAGTACCCTCTATTTAAAAAAATAAATAAAATAGAACAAAACATTATTTGAAGTTTTCAAAAAATGAAGGGTCTCAAGATTTTCATATTGTTTTTATTAATTTGTTAAAAAGTATCCCATGTGAGTAAAGTGTTTTCAGGTTAAAGCTATACAATAGAGAATGAAAGCCGGCAGATCAGCGAGTGTGAATACCGGACACCCATGATCTGTAAATGAAGCTGCTAAATGGTCTTCGGAAAAAATCGGCGGAAAACCAGTGGAAAAGCCCCCGGAAAAGCGCCTTTTATTTACTACGTGGGCAGGGATCTCTCTACACCTCATAAATAATAAACACCTGTACACACTCTCACAATGCTAAAGTGCCATCAACTCCAAAAAAAATCCCAACTCACAACTGGAATGCGTGAAAATCATCAACATCATCATAGTCATTACAAATGACCGGAGATTAGAGGGACTGAGAGTGCATTGATGGAGATGATGATGATGATGATGAAGAGTAGTTGGACGAGGTGGAGGAGGAGGAGGAGGTGGAGGAGGAAGAGGAGGAGGAGAGCCGATTTACGAATTCATTGTCACACATACGAGCAAGCAGTACACCTCTCTAATCTCGCATTAATTTATTGTATACGAGTGGGTAAATGTCGTTTGTATAATATAGGGATAACCGTGCTTTTCAAGCCTGTTTGCTCATAGTATTGTGAGCGGGTTATAAGCCTTTTATATTGAATTATTGATAGATATTTTATTTTGGAATCTATATATATAAAAAAGCGAAATGGCACTCACTCACTGACTCACTCATTCCCAGAAATAAAAATCTACCGGACCAAAAACGTTCAAATTTGGTAGGTGTGTTCAGTTGGCCCTTTAGAGGCGCACTAAGAACGGATTTGAGAAAAAAATTCAAAGATACGCCCAAAATCTGCGTTTTTGCAGCGTTTTCTCAGCTTTATCGAGAATAAATGAACAGAAAATGTTCAAATTTAGTACAGAAGCTCAGCTTGGGTGTAATAATGTTGTGTTAGAAGGAATTTGCAATAACGCCAAAGATACGCCCAAAATCTGTGTTTTTCCAGCGTTTTATCAAATTTATCGAGAACAAATGAACAGAAATTGTTCAAATTTGGTACAAAAGCTCAGATGGGGTGTAATAATATTGTGTTAGAAGGAATTTGAAATAACGCCAAAGATACGCCCAGAATCAGCGTTTTTCTCAGCTTTTCTGCGTTTTCTGAGTACTTTGACTTTCTGATGGAATGAAGCATGCTCAAATGAAGAATGCAGGCGAGCGAAGCGAGCTCGCTGATCTCATTCTTGGACGATCCAGTCGGAGGGCTGGACGGATATGGCGAGCAAAGCGAGCCTGACGGCTAGTATCATATAGAATTTTTACTGTTACGCTCATGATTTTTGAACATGAGTTCAATAAATTATATGAAAGTTTCAACTGCAGTTTCTTCCATTAAACATCACACAAGCTAGATTAGAATATTTTTAGTAGAAGGAATCACTAATTAATGGGACATTGAAGGTTGATCGACAGTAATTTGTTCACCTTGTAGCAAGCACCATTTTGTTCACTACATTAATTTGGAGTTTAACGCATTTGAACTAGCGGCCAATTAGGAGCAAGAAAGGCGGTGTTAGTAGGTGTGAGTGAGCTAGATTGCCTGTGATTGGCTGCCAGTTCAAAATGAATCTACCGCTTAAATAAGCCAGTAGATGGCAGCAGCTGCTTTGTCATGAATTTCGTTTCGAACATCAATGTTTCCGTCGAGATGATTGACAGAGAAATTGATATAATTCAAATACCTTTTCCTAATATTTTGTGAGGCATTTTGATGCTTCTTCAGACTGAATCAGTGTATTATTTATTACCCCTATACATTGAACTATTCTTGATCTGAACAAAGCTCAGGCTAGAGCTACCAGTGGACTGTAATTTACTATTCAATTTATCAAATAGAAACGAGGAGCAAAATTTAATCTTCAATTTGAGCCAGGTTATTGGTACAGTCAAACTCTGCATTAATGAACAATAAAAAGAGCAAAAACTCACCAGATTTAATCCAATTTTGTCTACTTGCCCTTCGAAGCCTTTATTAGGTGTTTTGGTCAGATTCGAGGTGGGAAGAAATCTGGGAAAAAGATAGGTTTTCGCTTCCAGGCTGGTTTTCCGTGTTCAACTTGCAGGCTCTGTATACTGTATTTCGAACGAAGCTCAAACTGGATTCTTTATAAATTCAAAACTGATGCAAATTAATTCAATTTAACACTATTTACGATGTTATATTTATAATCCACACACACGACACTTAAACAATCGATTACTAGAAATTTCCGATGGAAATTACATTACAAATTACAAACTCGGTCTTCACAACAAGACAAGACAAAACTAACAAGAACGACTGAACAAGAACAAGATGACTGGGCTAGAAAAAATGGCAAGGCAAACAGCTGGACGAATCGACACTAGCGCACAAGCCTGCTACGGGCAGAACTGTAGTCTGGGATTGGTGCTACAATTCAAAAAATGCTCTGGCCAGACCATACCCCCGCCTCTGAAAAACTATTTTTCAGCCAAGTTACAAAACTGAAAAAAAACCACAGAAAGGAAAAAATCCAGACATGACAAAACAAAACACCAACACGAAAAAACAACACAAAAGAAAAAAATGCAACAAGCAAAACAACTATTGAGTTGGGAGTGGATACAGTTTTGTAACTGGTCTTTTATAAATACCAGTTTTTAGGCGAACACTCGCCACTCGAACCTCGCCGTCACTTCCCGGAAACACCTGTTCGATGACACCCAGTGGCCACTGCAATGGAGGTGTGTTTGGTTGGTCCACTACCACAACCGTTCCCACACTGATAGAAGTGGGTGATTTCAACCATTTTTTACGACTTTGGAGTTCGTGCAGGTACTCTCTTCTCCATCGGTTCCAGAACGATTGAATGAGTTGACCAATCAATTCATACCTGGTGAGACGATTCACAGGGACACTGTCCACGTCCCGCATGGGAAACGATTTCAACGGTGTGAGCGTCAAAAAGTGCGCTGGGGTTAAAGCCAGCGGTTCACACGGATCCTCACTCAGTACACACAGTGGGCGGGAATTCAGGACACCTTCAATCTGCACCAACACCGTGTTCAGTTCCTCATAGGTGAGAAGTTGATTGCCAATTACTCGGAACAGATGCAACTTTACAGATTTGACATTTGCCTCCCACAGACCTCCAAAATGCGGTGAACCAGGGGGAATGAATTTCCATTCAATTTTGTGTTCGGCGAGTTGACTAGTCAATGTGGTTTGAAACTCGGACGAATTCAAAAGTTGAGATATCTTTTGCAACTGTTCCTTGGCACCTACAAAGTTAGTACCACAATCGGAATACATCACACGACAGGGTCCACGACGGGACAAAAAACGACGAAACGCGGCTAAAAACATGGGCGTTGATAGATCCGATACCAACTCAATATGTACCGCCTTTGTTGCCATACACACAAACAGACAAATGTAGGCTTTCAAAATACAAGGATTACGACGTCTCGTCATAGTAATACGCAAAGGACCAGCGTAATCCACACCACAATTTTCAAATGGTTTGCATTTTGACACTCGACAAGCAGGCAGGTCACCCATTTTTGGAATGATTGCATTATTACTAGGTCGAACACGGAAACAACGATTACACTTAAACACACAAATACGAATAATAGAGCGAGCAGACAGTATCCAGAATTTCTGTCTGATCAAGGACAACAATAACGAAGGTCCAGCATGACAGTTCTTCTTGTGATGATAATCAATCAACATCGATACGAAAGCGTCGGATTTTGGTAGGATCATCTGATGACAAGTCTCAAATTCCAGTCCAGCATGAGACAAACGACCGCCGACGCGAATCACGCCTTTATCAATGAATGGAGACAGGCGACGAAGGCGCATAGAACAATCTTCTCCCTTCTCCAATTGCACAAATTCAGATGAAAAATGTATCTTCTGCACCACTTTACATAGATACCTCTCAGCAACATCGAAATCTGATTCCTCTGATTGGGGTAAGATTCGTAAGAATTTGAGAACAAGAATTACAATTCTCAAAAGACGACCATAATCCGAACAACGACCAATCAATGAATATACTGCATTGCTGTTACAATCAGGAGATTTTGTGACTGTCAACACTGACGGTTTTTTCGCCTCCGGTGGATCCACGATCTCTTCCATTTGAGTTCGGACGGGCCAATCGCATTCGTCCTCTGCTAACCATGATGGACCTGAGAGCCACAACGGAAAGTTCACAAGCTCAACTGGTGATAAACCTCTAGACAAACAGTCAGCGGGATTTTCAATTCCGGCAACATGCATCCACTCCTGTATACAAGAATCCTGTATTTTTGCGACGCGATTACCAACAAAAGTTTGCCATTTCGCGGATGGAGCATTAATCCAACACAAGGTGACTGTCGAATCAGAGAGTGCGACAATACGAGACACATGACAACGTTCACTAATAATAGTGACTACTGAATTCATGAGTTCTGCCAACAAGAGTGCCGCACACAACTCCAAACGAGGTATTGAAACAACTTTAGATGGTGCTACCTTGGACTTGGAACACAATAATACAACTCTTGACTCCTCGCTCTCCTTCTGCGACTTCACATAGATAACTGCACCATAACCCGACAATGATGCGTCACAAAAACCAATCAAACTGATGTGAGAATCCTGAAACAAACCAACGTGACGTGGAACAGCAATTTTAATAATAGAGGCAACTCTTTTTGACAATTCTCCCAAAGAGTGCATATAGACTCAGGCGGCTTCTCGTCCCAATCCACTCCTAATTTCCACAGTTTCTGGACAAGACATTTTAGAAATAATGTAAACGGTGACAAGAGACCAAGTGGATCATAGATACGAGCCATCACTGACAGAATAGAACGCTTAGTAGCGACGACCTCACCACACTTGACGGAAAACTGAAACAGATCAGTACTAGGTTGCCAATTCAATCCCAAGATAGCCAAGGAGTTGTCTGCTTCGAAATCCTTGTACGAAAACGATTTCTCTTCCTCCGAGAATTTCTCCAGCATTGATGGTGAATTTGACGTCCACTTTGTGAGCGAGAAACCTCCTCCCTCAAACAGCTGCTTGGACTGATGATACAGCTCCGCGGCCTCTGACTCTGTGGCGACAGATGTGACTAAGTCGTCCATGAACATGTCTCTTGGTATTCTCGCCTTGGCTGCTGGAAAACGATTTCCATCCTCCTCTACAAGCTGGTGGACGGTGCGAAGTGCCAAATATGGAGAGCTTGAAACACCAAAAACAACACAATTGAGCTGATAAATTTCGATCGGATCCTCCGGCGAAAATCTCCACAATACACGCTGATAACGACGGCAGGAATCCTCCACTAATATCTGTCGATACATTTGTTTAATGTCGGCAGTTAGTGCGATTGGGAACAAACGAAAATTGACTAACAAAACAAAAATGTCAGTCTGCAATTTGGGACCAGCATGAAGAACCTGGTTCAATGACAAACCCGATGATGTTCTGGAACCAGCATCAAATACAATTCGGATGGGCGTGGTAGTGCTGCTTGCTTTCACGATGGCGTGATGCGGTATGTAGTAACCACCTCGGTCTGTCTGATCTGCTACAAACGACATGTGACCCTGACGTAGGTAATCAATCAATATTTCATGATATGAAATACGAGTATTGCTGTCATGCTCTAGTCGTCTCTCCAAACTCAGCAGTCGGCGTTCGGCGACAGCATACGAATCTCCCAAGCTGCTGGGCGGCTCCGCAAATGACAAGGCAACAACAAAACGACCAGAATTCACACGATGTACAGACTTCCGAAAATTTACCTCACACTCCAACTCTTCCGGTTTCAGTTGACAGCTTGGTGCAGGGCACGATTCCAACTCCCAAAAACGTTCCACAAAACTATCCAACGATGGACTACTAACGAATGGACTACAGATGGCTGTAAAACAATTCGACACATTTTTTGTTGAAGTGAGAATCGGCGCTCTCCCCATCAGAATGTGACCAAAGACACTATTAACAGTCATCAATTCGTGCGATTCACCTATACTAGGACTCCCACGTAGCAAGTGAGGAACTAACTCTGCACCAATGATGCCATCTATTCTACTAGGAAGGTAGAATTTGTCGTCAGCCAGTGTGAGATTTTCAAGATGATGAAGTTTGGATCTGTCGATTTCACAAGAAGGCAACTTGTCGATGATTTTATCTACCACTGTGGCATCCATCGAAAACTTGACGGTAGGATCCAACTTCGACTGAATCGACACACAAGTACGACCTCGAACTTCACTAGTACCACCACCGAATCCACGAACAACGGTTTTCATGGGCTGGAATGGTAGTCTCAAACGCCGACACAATTTGGCTGTAACAAAATGACACTGACTCCCGGTGTCAATCAAGAAACGAACATCACAAAGCTGACCATTACAATCTCGAATATGTGCAGTGACGGTCGACAACACAACGGTCGAATTTTCTACATCATTGGATGTAGAACAACAACTAATAGGTGATGTGCCACCTGCCTTGGAGTTCGACGAGGACGCAACACCTTCATTGGAACTTGATCTGGAAAAGTGCAATAAAGAATGATGAGATTCTCGACATTGAGCACACTGAGTTTTACTACGACAATTTTTACTCAAATGATCCACATCAAGACAACGAAAACAACAAAACTTTCCTTTAATCAAACAATAACGATCCCAAGGAGTCATTTTCAAGAAACTAGCACAATCTACTAACCGATGACCCGGTTTTGAGCACTTCAGACAATTGGGATTTTTACTAGATGCATCGTTAGATGAATCATTGGATTGAACCACAAACACCTTTGATTTATTATCTTTTTTGTGCTTCATATTAAACGATTCAGTCTGTTTCTCATCAGAAGGAAGAGTCTTAATTTGCTTTTCAATGAATTTGACATAATCGGCATAAGTTGGCATAGCCTTGTCACGTACGGCCGATTCAAAATTTCTACGAGAACTTGGATCCAGCAATCTCAAGCCATGATAGAGGAATATCGAGTCTGACAAATCAGTGAGTCGCAATCTCTTCACTGCATTGATGGAACTGCAAAACCCATCCAAAATCGCAATACAACCTGCCTTTGATTCTGATTTTATTGGACGAAATTCAAAAATTTGTTTGAAATAGGCATCGACTTGCGCTCGTGGATCGTTATAGCGGGTCAATAATGCCTGCCAAATTATTAGATAATTATTAGCCAATGGTGGCAAATGACGACAAATATTTGCTGCTTGTCCAGTAAGTCTACTTACAAGATATTGGACCTTCTGCTGATCGTTCAAACTCTTGTTGTCATGTACCAATGCCTTAAATAATTCATAAAACACCGACCATTGAGTCTGGTTCCCATCAAATTTCGGAAGGTCGATTTTGGGCAGTACCGACTCGGACACGACCGGCTGTGCACTAGCTGCTGCAGCTGCCGAAGATTGAGCAATAGCATCAGTCGCCTCTTTCTGTTTGAGAGTGTTAGCCGCTACTTCAATATACTGAAACAGATCTAGATGTGAGTCGTTGAATGCTACAACATAGTCTTTATTCAACTCAAGTTCCAACTCATTAACCACTAATTCTGTCTTTTCATAATCCGAAATGGTCTGAGACACCCGAGGATACAACACTAAAAATTGCTCAGCAACTTTTGGATCAGAGACATTTTTAGACAGTTCATAAATCCTTTGCAATCTGGCATACAATTGTTCCAGTTTAGCGCGATGCACAATGATTTGTTTCTGTAATTTTTCCTCCATCCTGAACTCATACACAAAACAATTCAGCCCCGACAATACAAAACAACAGACAAAAAACAAGAATGAGTTCAAAAACTAAATGGAAGGAAGAATCACGACTAGTAAGTTATCAAAGTTAAACTTTGATTATCAATTCACAAGACAAGTTACTGCTGAAGACAAAACTATATGATTAGATAATGTTCTTCCAAAAACTCACAAACAAACGATAACTTGTTGAATTGAACAAACAAAATCATGCTGTGATTAACCTTCACTAACATGTACAATACAAAATGGACAATACAAAATCCAACAAACAAATTCCTGAGAAAAGAGCACAATGAGCCTAGTTTCAGGAAAATTACAATTTTAACTGAAATAAATTTAATTTCAGACAAATACAAATTGACAAGAAACCTTGCTCTAGAACAAGGCTACAACAAACTAAAGTTGTGCATAGATCAGACCATTCTGAACATGCCAACATTGGACAAATACGAAATTGCTTAAATCCAATGTGTGTGAATTAATCAACAAATTACAAATTTAAATTCATCCCGGTTTGGAGGATCAAAATGTTATGAACAAAGCTCAGGCTAGAGCTACTAGTGGACTGTAATTTACTATTCAATTTATCAAATAGAAACGAGGAGCAAAATTTAATCTTCAATTTGAGCCAGGTTATTGGTACAGTTAAACTCTGCATTAATGAACAATAAAAAGAGCAAAAACTCACCAGATTTAATCCAATTTTGTCTACTTGCCCTTCGAAGCCTTTATTAGGTGTTTTGGTCAGATTCGAGGTGGGAAGAAATCTGGGAAAAAGATAGGTTTTCGCTTCCAGGCTGGTTTTCCGTGTTCAACTTGCAGGCTCTGTATACTGTATTTCGAACGAAGCTCAAACTGGATTCTTTATAAATTCAAAACTGATGCAAATTAATTCAATTTAACACTATTTATGATGTTATATTTATAATCCACACACACAACACTTAAACAATCAATTACTAGAAATTTCCGATGGAAATTACATTACAAATTACAAACTCGGTCTTCACAACAAGACAAGACAAAACTAACAAGAACGACTGAACAAGAACAAGATGACTGGGCTAGAAAAAATGGCAAGGCAAACAGCTGGACGAATCGACACTAGCGCACAAGCCTGCTACGGGCAGAACTGTAGTCTGGGATTGGCGCTACAATTCAAAAAATGCTCTGGCCAGACCAATTCTATTGAGTTTGGTACAAGACTTTATAATTACTTGCCAAATAGTATTAAGGTTGACGATCTCGAATTTTTTAAAAGTAATACGAAAACTTATCTTGTTGAAAAATTTCCTTATAACAGGAATGAATTATTGTTGGATATGTGATGTAAAATGACTTTATTATGTTACGATATTTTATTATGCTGTTTTCATATTTTATTTATTGTTCTGATAGTTTATATTAAATTTTATTATACTATTGACTTTGTTATACATTGTATCAATGTTCCAACAATAAAAGAGATTTGAATTTTAATTTAAAAAATCAGCGCATTTGTCCAATTCAGACTCATGTTCTTCAAGTTGACAAATTAGACGATTTGATGCACAGAAGGATCATTGGTTGTTGGAGTCAAGCTATTCTCTCCACTCATGTTGTTCCCTATCTTCAAAACTCATCTCCATTTCTCATTCATTCAATAAAAAAACTCAACCCAAACTAATGTAGGCTTATGATCACACACCCTTTTTGCTCACTATTTTTGTTTGTGATATTGTACAAACCATTTCTTACCATTGCATTTTTAATTCACCTCATAGTACTTTATAACTCTCCGTATTCTTCTCTCTCCTTATATAACTCTCCTTATCCCATTATCTCTCATTTTTTTGTTCAGGCCAGTTTCGTTGTAGTACTTCGTAGTAGTTGTAGCTGGAATTATAAAGTCCAACCCAAAATCAAGAGGAAATCAATCCTATGCATAAACATGGTATTCAAAACCTGTCTTAAAACCTAACCTGTAGTATTGCGCTCTTAACGTGGTATTCAAAACCTCACTCTATTTCATTCAGTACTTCCTTCTTTGTTCTATCATCCATTTTTACCAGCTTTTCTAGTGATTATGTCTTTCTCTTTATTACTCAACATTCTATCAGTCTTCAGTGCGATGATGTGATCTCCTATCAGGTTTTCCCTTCTTTCACTCCTTCACACTTTTCTCTTCCAAGCTCTTTCTCTACCGTCATCAATCAGTTTGACGGTAATAATAATTCTGTTCCTCTTAAATGTCTCCATCATGCTCGCCAATCACTGTCTTCTATTCTCTTCTTTGTTCCCTAACAGTATCTTGTTCCGTCTCATGTATGTTCAACTTATCTTTCTATCTCACTCTTTCGGCTTAAAACATTATACTGGAAACAGGACAACACTGAGTGTTAGTGTTAGAACTTGGAACTTGTATCCGATTTAGAGTAGAGTCCATCCACTCCGTTTTATTCCGGTGTTACTGACAGGTGATCTAAGCTGTATTAAAGCTCAATTAAAGCTGGAAAGGGTGTATTGAACCGATTCACATACCCTTCAATAGTAATCCAATGCCAATGCTGCATCAATAGTAAACAAATACTGCATTAGGCTGATTCAAATCCAGTTAACTGAAGTTACGATAATGGATTTCTAGTATTCTCTATGTGAAAACCCTAAAAAATCGTTCTACAAGGGACTTATTCAAATGAAATGTTGTTAGGAAGAAATGCAACAGTACAGTGAGGTCCACGTTATAATGGAAGTGGAGAAAGATAGCAGAAGAACGTTGCCGAACCTCTGTCTTGTCAATGCCTTCTATACAGCTGATACAGGTTTATTGATGTAATATTAAGGGTTCATTCACGTTTAAAATAATCATATTTTATCGTCGTCTTGTTACAGGGGTAGGCATTAATACCTGTTCCGCCTTCAAACATTCTCCCACCTTTTTCTTGGTCTGCCAATACTTCTCCTCCCTTCTGGTTTGTAAGCAATGGCAGCTTTCATATTTTATTAAGCAAGAAATTATATTTTTCGCCACACTGCACAGAAAGCAGCTGTTTTCCAGTCCCTACGTAGATCTGAAAGACATTGTATGCAGACGACTCTCGTCTGACGTCAGAACAGGTTCTTTCCGGCCTAGGCCGGAAAGAGTAACCTTCCCAGCCGCTAACATGGAACTAAGAAAGGTGATCAAAAATCAGCGATCAAAAAACTTTTCATTATTTGTGTTCATTATTCAATAATTGAAACATTTATAATAATATCATCTTATTGTCACTTGAAAGAATAAAAAAGTATAAACTCAACCTCCCACATAATTGAACATCATCTTTCAGGTTATTTAGACAAATCAGAATGAAAAATAAAAATACTTGGACAATTTCCTGATATTCAGATTACCTCAGATTTGCTAGAGCTATGACCTTCCACTTCTACTTTCGGAAGTTCTTAGTAAAGAATTATCATTATTTTATATATTGATTATTTTTGTGTGTGGCGAAAAATAGCGTTCGCACCACGGGCAAAAATGTTTTTCCGGCTCTCAGTCTTTTCTAGTCCTCGGCCTACGGCCTCAGACTTGAAAACCGATTTCGATCCGGAAAAATCTCATTTTCTGCTCTAGGTGCAAAATATACTATTTCAATAATTCGATAACGAATTATAATAATTAGGATGAAATATTTTGTTAATCAATTATTAATTCTACATTGAAAGAAGACGATCTGGCAACAGAGCAAAGCGAGAAAGAGAAAAGGCTATCCGCTTTGTTGAATGAAAGACAAGTGTAGCTAATCATTGCTAATCAAACACTGCCATTATAACGTGGACCTCACTATAGTTCAGTTGAGGCTGATCAACATAGAGTTAAGTGGATTAAATAAATATCATATTGAAGGAGCTCTTAAGCCCCTCACACACATCGATTTTTGTTTGTAGGTTATTTTGCCGTCCTTATAAATTCATTAGATTAAACAGATGATGTTTGTCAAGTTTCGTTTAGGGCCGTTTGCACAGTGTAAGTTTAAGCTAAAGCTTAAACCAAATCTGGATTTTTTTTTGGTTTAAACTAAAATTTCGTTTGCACAGTATAAATTAGTATCAGTTTAAACTCTGTATTGAGTTTAAACTCTGGGAAAGTTTAAACATTCAAAACAGGAGGTTTAAACTAAATAATTTGGATTAACTTGACATCTGTTAAGATTTGATGGGGAAACAGCTGATAGTAAATTATTTTTCGACGGTTGTTTTTAATGCCTCTGTAGACGATAATTATTAATTAAGGTTATAGTGAATTATTTATTTGAATGTAAAAATAATTATAATGTAGGAATTGATAGTGTTTTTGATGCGATTGATAAAGATGACTGCGAAGAAATCTTAAAACTGAGAAAAATTGGGCAAAAACGAATGATTTAAATTTCTGGGATGATAGAGAATTTTCTTAACGGTTCAGCTTGAGTAAAGCAACTGCCAATCCAGAATTTGATTGAATAAACCACTTGATAGAAAATAAGACAATTTTTAACAGTGGTATTTGATTAGGAAGCATATTTTTAATAACACATAACTGGGATATTTTGCTTTCAAGAGATTTCTAATAAACGAGGAAGACCGTAGTACATTTAAGCGTAACAAAATCGCTTTTTTAAAAACATTCTAAAATATATATTTTTTGGTGCCTACTAAATATAAGTTTGTATCATCTAATAGTAATAATTGCATTACATCATTTTTGAAGAATTTCTTGATCGCTTTTCACCTTTATTACCGTACAGCTTACAGCTCTGTGGATTTTGAACAAGGAAATAGTAGCTACATAAGCTCAATTTACTGATGGTTTGTAAACAGATAACAAATTTCCTGTAAAAATCAGCCTTCCTGATATTATAAAGAATGACATTCTATTACCAACTTGACGCTAAACTAGTTTAACTTGAACTGGATTAGTAAATGCACTGAGAAAACCGATTCAAGTTTAAACTTTCAGATTAACTTAAACTCGATTAACTTAATCGAGTTTGGCAATCTATACTGTGCAAACGGCCCCAAATCTGATAGAATTTATAAGGACGGCAAAATATCCTACGAACTAAAATCGATGTGTGTGTGTGACTGGCGTGATGTGTGATTGTGTGACTGTTCAATTAGATGCTCTTACTCGACTGATCCTTAGGAAATACTCTATCAATTTGATTTTTATCCTACCTTCACAAATAATTCATCATCATCATCATCATCATCAGTGGCGCTACAACCCGCTACAGGTCTTGGCCTCCTCCAGTATTCGCCTCCATTCGTCTCTGTCTTTCGCCCTCGCTTTCCAACCTCTGGCTCCAATCACTTGTGCGTCCTTGTCAACACCATCCATCCAGCGCAGTCTCGGCCTTCCTGGTCTTCGCCTCCCTTCCATCCTGTACAGCATGAGTCTCCTTGGTGGGTAGGTCTCATCTGCCCGAATAAGGTGGCCAGCCCATCGCAGTCTACCAATTTTTATCATTTTGACCACATCAGGTTCACAATATACTTGGTAGAGCTCCTCATTCTTCCTCCTCCGCCAGGTCTCATCCACTTTTATCCCACCACAGATGCTTCGCAGTACCCTCCTCTCAAAAACTTTGAGTTGGCTCTCGTCTTTTTTGGACAGTGCCCATGTTTCACTGCCATACATGAGTACTGGCAGGATTAGCGAACGATATATTTTAAACTTTGTGGCTCTGCTCAGCACTTTGTTTTTTATATACTTGGAGAGACCATAGAAGCATCTGCTGGACAGGAGAATTCTCCTTTCCACCTCCTTTGTTGTTTTATTTTTACCATCGACGAGGGAGCCCAGGTATACAAAATCATCTTTCACCTCAAAACAGTTATCATTTATCTGAAGCCTCTCCCCGATGTTGTGGTTCGTTGATGTGATCATGACCTTTGTTTTGTTTTCATTTATGTGAAGGCCCATTTGCAATGCTGCATTTTTAATATTTTTAAAGGCTTCCTTCATATCATTCACCGATCTTCCAATGATATCAATGTCGTCTGCGTACGCGAGAATTTGGGTTGATTTATAAAAAATATCCCTTCAGTGTTGACTTTTGACTCACGAATGACTTTTTCTAAAGCTATATTGAATAACAAACATGAAAGAGCATCTCCTTGTCTCAGCCCTGCCTCCATCTCAAAAGGCTCCGACAGATGGTTTTGTATCTTCACCCGGCATACAACTTTAGACAAGGATGCTTTTGTAAGGTTGATGAGCTTCCTTGGGAATTGAAATTCATCCATGGCTTCGAATAGCCTTACTCTCAGGATACTGTCATATGCCGCGGTGAAATCCAAGAAGAGGTGGGAGCTTCCTATTTTATATTCATGAGCCTTCTCTAGAATCTGTCGCAGCGAGAATATTTGATCACAAATAATTCAAGTCTACTAAAAAAGTTGGGAAAACGTCATTCGTAACAAAGATTTTTTGGCATTTTATGGAAAGTAATTGATTTGAACAGTGACGTAATTCGCGTGTCATTTCAGGGATGAATCGGAATAATTAAAGTCTTCAGAATCCTGTAATCAGTCAGATATTAGGCCTACAGTCTGCAGATAAGAAGTGTTGCAGTGTTGAAACGCAATTGCGGTCTCTGTTACAAGTTTGCAGCAAGGAAGAAGAGATTGTATTTGATTCGATTCTCTCTTTTATTGTCAACTTGGTAAAAAGGAGCAGCGAGAGGCAGGCAGACAAACATAGCGCTTGTTGAGACGGAGCAAAATAAAAGGGTAAATGATTGAGTGCTCGGATGGAGAGGGGGGTCAGGGTACAAGAACGTTGTGTGTGTCTCGGGGGACAGTTGTCACCCCTCCCACCACCACCCACGATACGAGGTTGTGATTTGGCATGCCTTGGGGGGAAAGAAGAGAAGGAGCAGTGTAGACAAACAAGGAGAGGAACATGTGGAAGAGAGAAACAGAGGAAAAGTAGGAGAGGAAAATACAGAAAAGAGGGGTGAGAAGATGAGGGATGAGAAGAAGAAGAAAAATGCTGAGGGAGAGAGGTGGGAGAAGAAGAAGGAGACAGGAGAGCTAGAAGAAAATAGAAAAAAGATAATAAAAGAGAAAAAGAAGAAAAGAGATGACGTGGGAGTAGGAAAATAGAAGAGAGATTGAAGTTGGTATTAGACGTTGAGGAAGAAGAAGAAGGGGAAGAAGAAGAAGAAAAAAGAAGAAAAATGCTGAAGAAGAGTGGTAGGAAAGAAAGAAGGAGGATGCCTTGAGGGGAACGAAAAGTGGAAGCAGTGTAGACAGATAAGGAGAAAAACATGTGGGAAGAGGCAGAAGGAGGAAAAGTGGGAGAGGAAAAGACAGAAGATAGACTGAAAGCAAAAATAGAAGAGGGGTAAGAAGATGTGGGATGAAAAGAAGGAGAAAAATGCTGAGAGAGAGAGGTAGGAGAAGAAGAAGGAGGAAGGAGAGCTATAAAAAATAGAAAAAACAAAAGAAAAGAGAAAAAGAAGAACAAATATAACGTAGGAGTTGGAAAATAGAAGAGAGATTGAAGGCGGTAATAGAAGTTGAGGAAGAAGAAGAAGAAGAAGAAGAAGAAGAAGAAGAAGAAGAAAAGGAGAGAAAGGAGAAGAAGAAGAAAAGAAGAAGAAGATGAAAAATGCTGAAGAAGATTGGTAGGAGAGAAAGAAGGAGGATACCTTGAGGGGAACGAAGAGTGGAAGCAGTGTAGACAAACAAGGAGAAAAACATGTGGAAGAGAGAAACGGTGGAAAAGTAGGAGAGGGAAAGACAGAAGACAGAGTGAAGGCAAAAATAGAAGAGGGGTGAAAAGATGAGGGATAAAAAGAAGAAGAAAAATGCTGAGGAAGCAGGTGGGAGAAGGAGAGGCGGAAAGGATTATAGGCGGTAATAGAAGATGGAGAAGAAGAAGAAGAAGAAAAAGAAGCATGAAGGACTAAAACAAGGAGTACTGTCCAACAAATATTCTAGTTGTTCTGAACAACTAAATTGTTGGAGGAAAGGAGATAATGGAGAGAAGGAGGAAAGAGGATGCAAATAAGAGTGTGAATAGTGATGATGGATAACAATGGAGAGAAGAAAAAATTGAGAGAGATGCATGAGAAGTTTGATGAGAACATAGATGATTAGAGCTTGAGAAGGGAAAGACGATTGTAGAGAGGTAGAAGATAGAGATAAAAGGTAGAAGACGACAAGAAAATAGAGAATTTGTAAGAAGTAACAGCAGAGAGGGGTAAGAAAGATGAGAAACAATTGATGGAATTGAGAGGTGGAGTTGCGAAAAGCGGGAAAAGTTGAGATGAAAATTAAAAAATTCATTAAGATGAGGAAAAGAAGAGAAAAAAAGGTGAGAAGAATGGTGAAGAGAATGTGGAAAGTGAAAGTGAGAAAGAAGTGAATGCCAAGAAGATAAGTGGGTAGAAGATATATCAAAGGGAAGAAGATGGAGGGGAATGAATAGGCGGAGTTGAAGGAAAGGGAAGAAAATAGAAGAGGATAATCGGTAACGCAGAGCAAGAGAAATGAGTGAATGAAAGAGAAAGAAGTTGGATGAGGTGGATGTGTAGGGGAAACCCGTGATGGGACACGAATGAGAAGAAGAGAGAGTAGAAAAAGAAGATGAAGATAAAGAGGGTGAGGCAGTAGTAGTAGTAGTAGTAGTAGTAGTAGTAGTAGTAGTAGCAGTAGTAGAAGTAGTAGAAGAAGTAGAAGTAGAAGAAGAAGAAGAGGAAGAAGAAGAAGAAGAAGAAGAAGAAGAAGAAGAAGAAAGAGAAGAAGAGGTTTGGTAGTTTGTGATTGAATGTCCGGTCTCACCGGATCACTGCAGGCTGCAAACTACATTCTTGTTTGTTTAATACACTTTCTTTCAGCTCTTTTCCACCCACTTTCTTTCGCCCTACATCCACATACATTCGTGTTGGTTGAGCATTGGAAGCGGATAGAGAGAGTCATGTGTGAAAACAGTACAGAAAGAGGTAACAGATAAAGAAATGGAAAGAGAAGACAATATGCTATGTAAACATGAATGCATTGATAAAGTGGGCAAGAGGGTTGATTAAGGCTTGTAATTGAATAAATTTTGCATGAGTTATAACAAATTATTGTGGTAAAATATTGTCAAAACATTATAATTGTCTTTGATATCATCTATGAAAGAATCGATTTTTGCCGGTTTTACTAATATTTTCTTGTGGATGAAATAATGCACCTCATCTCTTTTATGTGCGGTCTATAATTCTCAATAAAAGTTTACAGCTTTTATTTTAATGCAGCTTGGAGCTTGCAAATTGCTTCACACAAGTTATCTAATAAACAATAAGTAAACATATCATGTAAACATGAATGCATTGATAAAGTGGACAAGAGCATTGGATTAAGGTTTGTACTGTAATTTGATAAATTTTGCATGAGTTATGAAACCTCATTGGAGTAAAATATTGTCTAAGCTATATGATGCCACTGATATCATCTATGAAAGAATCGATTTTTGCCGGTTTTACTCATATTTTCTTGTGGATGAAATAATGCACCTCATCTCTTTCATGTGTGGTCTCTTAAAGCTCAATTAAAGTTTACAGCTTTTATTCTAATGCAGCTTGGAACTTGCAAATTGCTTCACACAAGTTATCTAATAAATGCTATCTCGGAATTTCAGTTTTGATTATTTACAACTGAGATCAGTGTATGTAAACATCCTATTATGGTTGAAAAATACGCAGACTTAACACAACTCAATTCAATAACTTACAATAAGCAGACAACCACCAATAAAGTAAAGGGATAATGGACCCGAAGTAAGGTCTAAGATTCAAGTCGACGGTTTGGCATTTCTCTTAGGGCCGTTTGCACAGTATAGATTGCTAAACTCGATTAACTTAATCCAGTTTGAGTTAATCTGAAAGTTTAAACTTGAATTGTTTTTCTCAGTGCATTTACTAATCCAGTTTAAGTTAAACCAGTTTAGCGTTAAGTTGCTAATAGAATGTCATTGTTTATAATATCAGGAAGGCTGATTTTTACAGGAAATTTGTTATTTGTTTACAAAACATCAGTAAATTGAGGTTATGTAGCTACTATTTCCTTCTTCAAAATCCACATAGCTGTAATCTGTACGGTAATAAAAGCGATCAAGAAGTTATTCAAAAAATGGTGAAATGCTATATTACCATTTAATAAAATTTATATTTAGTTTGCACCAAAAAATATATTCTGGAATGTAAGATAGAAACCTTATTTTGTTATGAAACTTAATCTACTTAAATCTACTACGGTCTTCCTCGTTTATTAGAAATCTCTCGAAAGCAATATATCTCATTCATGTGTTATTAAAAACATGTATTCCAATCGAAGACCACTGTTTAAAATTGTCTTATTTTCTATCAAGTGGTTTATTCAATCAAAATACTAAATTGGCAGTTGCTGTACTCAAGCAAAACCGTTAAAAAATTCTCTATCCCAGAAATTCAAATTTTTTAAATTAAAATTTAAGTTGTTTTTCGCCCAATTTTTGTCAGTTTCAAAATTTCTTCGCAGTCATCTTTATCAATCGCATTAAAAACTTCTATCAATTCCTCCATTACAATTATTGTTACATTCAAATAATGATTCACTATAACCTAAATTAATAATAATTATCGTCTACAGAAGCATTAAAAACAACCGTCGAAAAATAATTTACTATAAGCTGTTTCCCCATCAAATCTTTACAGATGTCAAGTTAATCCAAATTATTTGGTTTAAACCTCCTGCTTTGGAGGTTTAAACTTTCCCAGAGTTTAAACTCAATACAGAGTTTAAACTGATACTACGCAAACGGAATTTTAGTTTAAACCAAAAAAAATCCAGATTTGGTTTAAGCTTTAGCTTAAACTTACACTGTGCAAACGGCCCTTAATGTTTAAATGTTTGAGTGTTTAAATGTTTATATGTTGCGCATTTACGGCGAAACGCGGTAATAGATTTTCATGAAATTCGACAGGTATGTTCCTTTTTTAATTGCGCGTCGACGTATATACAAGGTTTTTGGAGATTTTGCATCTCAAGGATAATATAAGAGGAAAAAGGAGCCTCCTTCATATGCCAATATTAGAGTAAAAATCAGACTATAAAATATTATTCATCATAAATCAGCTGACAAGTGATTACACAGATGTGTGGAGAAGCCAGTCTATTGCTGTATTCCCATTCGGTCTACAGTTTCAATCAGGTACTTGTGAATGAGAATACTGCGTGAGGTCTACTGTTCACAGAACTCAACGACTATTTTTCGCACGTAGGGGAGAATTTGGCAAAGGCCGTTCATTCCAATAGTGTTCCAGCTATTGATGATGATCTCTATAGACTCGACATGAACTTCATCTTGCACTCCGGTAAATGATGATGATATTTGTAGATTTGCTTCCGAATAAGAGCATGTCCGCTCCCGGCTTCGACAATATATCTGCTCAATTTTTCAAACAACATATTACAATCTTTATTAAACCCCTTAACACATTTATAATTTGAGCATTACTCAGGGTATTTATCCAGATAGTTTTAAAATAGCCAGAGTTTTTCCACTTTTTAAAAATGGTGATAGATCCCATGAAGTAACTACAGACCTATTTCTATTTAAGCATTTTCTCTAAAGTTTTAGAAAGAATTATAAAAGTTCAGTTGAGTAATTACATTGAGGCTAACAACATTCTTGCAGATGGACAATTTGGATTCAGGAAGGACAAAAACATATCTGATGCACTGTATAAATTAACTCAAGAAGTAGACCAATCAATAAATAAAACCTTAATAATTTAATAATATTTCTGGACCTGGCCAAAGCCTTCGATACAGTCGATAGATCGAAGCTATTAAATAAACTTGAAATGTTAGGTATTCGTCACACTCTTACAATTGGTTCATTAGTTATCTATCGGATAGAAAACAGGTTGTCCAACTGTTGGTGTTGAGAGTAAAATTAACAACATTGAATACGGTGTGGTTCAGGGCAGCACCTTGGGGCTCTCTTTATTCCTGATTTATATAAACAACTTAGCTAAACTGCCACTTGACGGTAACCTGTTCCTATTTGCTGATGATACAGCTCTGCATGTAACCGGGGTGAATAAGGAAGAAATGTATCAAAAGGCTTCTCGTGATCTCCACCTTTTGAAGGCGTGGTTTGATGATAATATTTTGACGCTTAATATAAAAAAATCAAAATTCATGGAATTTCTTTACGGAAAAATCATGAGCCTTCTGTTGACACGTTAATGTTACATTCTTGTGGGAATCCAGATAACAATCAGTGTCAGTGCGATTGTATTGAGAGAGTGAGTTCTTACAAGTATTTGGGAATTATGATTGATGAAAAACTTAACTGGTCAGTTCACATTGCCTATCTGAAAAATAAAATACGTAAATCCATTTACATTTTTCTCAACTTACGTCAGTTTTTATCTAAAGATGAACTTAGGAATGTATACTTTGCATATGTCCAATCGTTAATAGTTGCTGGGATTTTAGCTTATGGGGTGCTTATAAAACAATTCTATCTCCGTTATTGATAACTCAAAAACTAATTATAAAAATTGCTTTAAAAAACCCGTCCGTACCCCAACTACACTAATATATGACGAGTTCAACGTTCTCGATATTCGCCAGTTGTATGTCAAGAGCCTACTGTTTTTATTCATAAATATAGAGCAGATATTATGTTCACGAGAGTTGCTCACAACTATAGTACTCGGTCGGCGGAGTCTTTGGGCATAGAAGTACCTAGACTTGTGGGGGCTCACTCCACTACAAACACTCATTACATTTCGCACATCATTTTCCAAAACATTCCGGCTTTCTTAAGAAGGGTAGAGATTATTCCTTTTTATTTATAAAAAACTTATTACTGGTTGGTTGAAGGAGATTGGCAGGAGGGTATTGAAGAACTAATTCATTCTATTTATCAATAACTAATTACTGATGCCCCACAGCTCCGTTTCATAAAAAAGAAAAATTTCTCATATAGTAATGAAAAATAAGAAATATATATATAATAAATAAAAAATAAAACAAAAATATTATTTTGTTAATAACAATGAAAAAATAAATAAAAATGAATAGCGAGCATCTGCGATCTGTAAGGAAGCTGTATTGCAAACGATGTTTATAGTATACAGTATTACGGTAATTTTATGGTTTTTGCTGATGAATGCGAGAGTCATCAGTCAGTCGTGATCAGTTTTTATAATTTATATAAATAGATTTTACGCTTACCCTAGTATATGCTGTGTTGTTTATTGTAGTGCAACAATATATGGTTTCTTTGTTCCACTGATATGTGTTGTACTGTAGTTTTATATTGTTCTAGTTTCTAATACTTTTGTAATATTCTTCTTTCTTGAAGTATAGTATTCTCTCTTAAAGTATATTCTCTAGTATATTCTCTAGTATAAAGTATATTCTCTCTATAAGTATAAAATGCTTATTTTAAGTAACAATATAGGCTATTAGGCCTATATTTAAATAGTATTGGCTATTTTAACAGACTCCATGTACCACACACAGGCTCTGGCCTAAGTGGTTGTGATGCATAATATTTTTAGAATTTGTTCTGCCTAAAGTATACACTGTTTGTAAAATTATGTTATGTTATTGAGTTATAAGTTTTTTCTTGTATTTTTGTTATATGCAAAATAAAAGCCAATTTGATTTGATTTGATTTGAACTACTAGTGAAACAGCTTCGAGACTTCGAATTTCATTACATTCAAATTCAAATTCGGACTTACTCCGGCTCTACTACATCGTACAACTATCAAATGAAATCAGTCACAGCTTGTAGATCAGACAACATTTTCCAAAACTATATGCCTATCATGACGAAATTACAATGACGAAACATCAAGTACCAAATCTGGAAGGGCAAGGTTTGAAGAATTCGCAGATGAAAAGAACAAAACTTCATTACAATGCATCAGTGATGGGGAAAATCCTTCCCTTGCAGCATTATGTAAAGTGACTGGAATTAAGCTTATTGCTACCATTTTTTGTAAATCCTGTCCTCTTTCCTCCTCCAATCCATTATACTCTCCTCTCTTTCTGTATACTGCTCTCCACCATTCTCTTTCCTCGTCACACCAATCCTTTCAGTCTCTATTTCAATTGCGAAAATGGAATAGCGAATCAGCGAACAGTGAAACTTTGCATGAAGGCTGTTGATAAGACGGGATTAGGATAATCAGTGAATGAAAGGGATAGGGAAACAAAGAAGAAGAAAAAGAAAAAGAAGAAGAAAAAGAAGAGGAAGTAGAAGAGGAAGTTCTTCTTCGTAGAAGAAGAAGAAGAAGAAAAAAATAAGAAGAAAAAGAAGAATAAGAGAAAGAAGAAGAAAAAGAAAGGTTTGAGAGAAAGGAGGAGAAAAGCGAGAGTGAAGAAAGGGTATGGAGACTGGCATTCAAATGAATCTAATTATCAAATATTGCACTCGCACAGCTGAGCCGGCATTGATTTGACGTTCTAAAATAATCACAATTTGCTTTCCTCTCAAAAATTCTTACTCCACACGTCAATGAGTACTCTAAATGAGATTCATAAGAATGAATTTTAAAAATTAGAACAATGGAATGGAACTTTATAAGAATGAATTTAAAGAATTAGAACAATGAAATGAAACTTTAGAAGAATGAATTTGAAGAATTAGAACAATGGAATGAAACTTTAGAAGAATGAAGGATTATAATTGACCGAGCGAAGTGAGGTCTAAGATTCAAGTCGACGGTTTGACATTTCTCTTAATGTTTAAATGCTCAAATGTTTGAATGTTTAAATGTTTATATGTTGCGCATTTACGGCGAAACGCGGTGATATATTTTCATGAAATTTGACAGGTATGTTCCTTTTTTAATTGCGCGTCGACGTATATACAAGGTTTTTGGAAATTTTGCATTTCAAGAATAATATAAAAGGAAAAAGGAGCCTCCTTCATAAGCCAATATTAGAGTAGAAATCTGGTGTGGCGCACTCACACAACTTTCCTTGCCGTTATGAAAATTGATCACCTGACGGCCTGACGCTAGTGTTCTCGAGCATTTCAAGTCTACTATTCAAAGATCTGAGCCAGCTGGTGACAGGACAATAACACTGGAGACACACGATGTCTGCTATCTCTTCGTAGTGAACGATTTAATAGAATCAACAGTTGTCAACAGTTTGCAATTGATATAATCACAATTTATCGAATTTCGAGCTTATTTTCAATTTCAGGTGAAAATGTTACTGAACATTAATTGTTGATATTTTCATGTTCAATCATTTCCGCAAGAAATGTTTTGTTCAAAGTGTATCTAAAGCCTGATAATTGGGATTCTAGAATCGAACTTTGCATAGATGGGGCGAATTTCCTGAAATTTTTACAGGTATGAGACTTGTGGCAATTGATAGAGCTTATCAATGACTATTTCAGGTATGAATTTGATCAAAATCGTTGGAGCCGTTTTTGAGAAAATCGCGAAAAACCCTGTTTTTGACAACATTTTCGCCATTTTAGCCGCCATCTTGGATTACATTTGATCGAAATTTTTCGTGTCGGATCCTTATAGTGTATGGACCTTAAGTTCCAAATTCCAAGTCATTCCGTTAATTAGGAGATGAGATATCGTGTACACAGACGCACATACACTCATACACACACACACAAACACATACAGACCAATACCCAAAAACCACTTTTTTTGGACTCAGGGGGCCTTGAAACGTATAGAAAACTTGAAATTAGGGTACCTTAAATTTTTTTGGAAAGCAATACTTTCCTTACCTATGGTAATAGGGCAAGGAAAGTAAAAATCAGACTATAGAGTTATTCATCATAAATCAGCTGACAAGTGATTACACAGATGTGTGGAGAAGCCAGTCTATTGCTGTATTTCCATAAGGTCTATAGTTCCAATCAGGTACTTGTGGATGAGAATACTGCGTGAGGCCTACTGTTCACAGAACTACTAGTATATAATAGAAAATGATTTTGGGAAGTCCACTCATAGGCTACTTCCTGGAACGATATAGTGAGATCCTTGTTTGAATTTGTCTCACAGGTTTAGGATTCATTTTTCGATAAATAATCAGTTATACCTTATACCACTGAAATTCAGCAAAACATATTGAATTTATGGAGTTCATTATCTTAAATTCATAGCCCTGTATTTCTATTTATAAGCTGTTTAGATCATGGAAGCACAATGAATATTTTCGAATACTCATAGATCTGTCAATTTGTGCTGAAAGAAAACAATGTAAAGGCCAATGAAACTCAAATAGAAAGCCAGGAAACCGATATTGTTAAATGCCTGAGTCTTGTCTCGTATATGAGAGAACTTTTTCCCCATTCACAATTTTAAAAAACCTCTCCAGTTCATTGAGATAAGACCACACATTCATCACAGAACGCGTCATGACTTGAAATCCACCACAACCCCTCTCCAACTCATGACGCTGTAAATCTTACGATAAATATCTGTTGATAACTACCCTTTAGACCAACCCCTGACATACAACGATAAATAAATCAATTGCCGAGGGTTTACCACAAAGCACGGGGGGCTGCTGGACATCCCCTACAAAGGATAGAGGGTTCTGGACCCCCTCCTTCCCCGTTTTCTGACTCCACGTCATCACCCCTGATTTCCGATAAGACTCTCCCGTCAGGGACATCTAGAAAGCTCGCTATTGTGTTGCTTTGAGGAAGATACGTGTTGCTTTGTGTATCATGATCGTTTGCTGCTTTGTTACCTACTGTCTAGAGACGGATCGATCTTCACGAGTGTTACATGGTCTACACAAGAGTGTAGAGCTATACTGTTACATAGATAGTTTACAAGGTGCAAGTTATAGGTTATGATTATCGCTCCTCACGATGATATGAAGATCAAAAGTAACCAATGATCACAATTTAGTTGATCATGAGAGCTTGGAGTTATTTTTGACTTCTGGAAACTAGAATAGTTAATACTATTCGAATTGCGATTTGGAGGTACTAAAGCTTAAAAGGTTGTAATTGAAGGTAAATAATTATGTTTCTCTTGAAATAGTAAAGAAGTGAAATTGAAACATTCATGGGACGACTAATAACATTATTGTTCAACATTTTCAAGTTACTGAAGGCAGGTTACCGGAAGCAAGTAAATCGAGCCTTGTAAACAGGTACTTCTGCAAGTATCTCACGGGTCAAGCTACTGTACAGCTGTACACGCTTCAGGTAACTTGCCTCAAGTAGAGTCCACTGGAGTCATGAAATATGGCATTACTGTGAAGAAAAGCTAGAACAATATTATAGTGAGATTCTCTCCAAAAAGACTGAAATCTATTGATAGATGGCTGTAATAAGTGAGAAGACTAAGCTCAACTTCTCTCGATCTCTCAAATCTTGGTAGAGAGTTAGTGGGAAGGATACTTTGAATATTCTTTCCGAAGAATGGACATTGATATATGTCTAAAGCTCCGCCAATTTATGTAGATGCATAACAATATTATCTATTTTATCTATAGTTATTAAAAATTGCTTCTTTTCATATCATATACAGCTCAATAATTATTTTCTTAATTTATATTTTGTAAATTCATCTATAATTTTGCTGTATTGTAAGCTATTGTATATAAGATAAGCCAGTATATATTTTAATCTACATAAATAAAGTACCCAATCAATCAAATCTACAAATTTCATTCAGTCTTCATTATGATTAATATGTTTTCATACTTTTTAAGATTCGTTTAATATTGTCGTTCATTATAAATTAGTGTATGAGCCAGAATATATTGTGAGTTACATGAATAAAGATTTCAAAACCCTAATCTAGTAAAACAGCTAGCTTCACCTACTTTATCTTGATTGGTCAACAATTAATTGACAATTAGTTTCGAAGTCTGTCGGTAGATGTTAGTAGTAGCTGGATAATCAACTATAAATAGCATGATCAGAGAAAGAACAGAAAAGTCAGGTCGGTATGTAGATTTCAGCTTTCTATCTATATCAATGACTCCCAAATAATGTTTTAATAATTGCACACTAGATAGTGACATCGATCTTCAACGCGACTTACTCGTTCTGTTCGAGAGTTATTTGTCATTTGAAATTGAAAACTATGAGTATAAAAACCAATAATGTGAACGAACGACCGATACAAATTTATTCTCACATCAGCACAAACATAATATTAATTTATTATATTCTATTAATATATTGCCAAACAGATCACAAACACTTCAAATTTATTCTTCTAATCATATACCTATTTTTCATCTTTCTCACCTACTTCTTCTTCTTCTTGCCCCCTTTCCCCGACTTGGCCGACCCTGGTCTCCCCCCTTTCTTACTAGATTTCGCCGATTTTGGTTTTTTTGGAGTCTTGGGGATATCCGACGCCAAATACTGCGTCTCCTTCGCCTCCATCACCGGCTTCTCATCTTTAAACTTGGGCGTCCGCATCTCAATCTCGATCCTTGGCTTCTTTCCGGCTGCTATCCTCTTCCTCCCCAACTTCAGGATCAACACATCCTGCTTAGCATTAGGATCATCCTTGGATATCATATGGGGATACTCTGGTCTCACGTTGACTACCTGTCCAACATTCTCACCTACCTCCTCCCCGTTCTGTGTGTAGTACACTGATGACGTAAACTTACTCTCAATTGGTAATTTATCCGGTTTGTCAGGCATTCTTAGGATCATCTGGTTCCCTACCAAACCCACAGATCCCGGGGAAACTGTATCAGAGATACTCCCTCGTTGGTCAGTTTTCAAGATGGGTGACCCTTGTAGATTATTATTCTTCTCAACTGTGTTCATCACACATTTACAAACACACTCACAGAGGGCTTTCAAATCCATGTCACCGTTCTCATCCAACCCAAAACCACATTCAATGGGAGATTTCTTATGTTTAGGTGATACTGGAGGTTGTTTCTTTGAGTTTTTACCACTGGTTCTACCAAAATCACATTCAACGGAGGGTCTCTTAGATGGTTCTTGAGGTATAGGTTTCCCCAATTTTTTACCACCTGTTCCATCCTCACATTCAAAGGAAGGTCTCTGATGTCCAGTACTCTCCGAGGGTTTGGGTATCTTCAATTGTTCCCCACCCTCTCTCCCGCCATCTCCCTGCCCCTCCCTGTTGGCACAGACATCATGATCAGTCCTTTTATACAGATGACTCTTTGCCTCCTCCTCAGACAGTTGGAACTGTGTTAAAATTGTCCTCCCAAAACATGACGCTCTCACCAGATACACAATCTCTCCCATGACTGAACCCCTCTCATCACGAAGGTAACTATGACACTCCACAACTGCTGACCCGTTTTTGTAGGATCTATCGACAGTGTCTTGGTACCCGTTAGTCGTGTCTGAATCTTCACGAACTAGCGACTCCATCGATGAAAATTCCTTCTTCATGTATTTGAAACTCTCGTACAGACTCACATCGGTTTTCCCGATGAAAAACTCAGTTTTCAGCTCCGGTTTTTCTTTTTCAACAAACAGATCCTCCTCCTCGTTGACCTCCCCATCATCAGTTACATCCTCCCAATTTTCCTCATCATTCTGAAACACCTCAGGGTTCAATATTTTCCTATAAACACTGACCACAACATCAAAAGACCCCGTGGGAAGGTTGTTCAAACTTTTCAACGAAAACATACATGATTTGCCACTCTTCAATGTGACTTTCTTCTTATTATCTTTAATCGGTTTCGTGCTTGGACAGAAGTCTTCCTCATGTATCTCTACATGATTTGTGCCAAAATATTTGAATTTTACTATTGTCTCACCCAAGTCATCTGGATCTATGTTTAATGGATTGTTTTCCACCGAGGATCTTCCATCATAAGCGTCTCTGAATTTTACTACGTCAACATAGAACTCTAGGAGGTAGATTTCTTCAAGGTTCTCACACATCTTACTACTATAATCAATTAACACTCAAAGTATGTAAGCATTAACACTAGAATTCCACGAATTTTGAAACATATCACGAGAGAGAAACAAGAATTTCAGAATCCACTTCTCAATCAAAACGAAAATTTCACATGAATTTTGTACAACCTACGGGATCAATCACTTTGTAAACAAGAATTTTGAGATGGAGTCAAGACATGACATGTTTCTTCTCAGATGTAATGTTAACAGATGGCTAAAAAAATTCTTACATTTTTATCAACCTTTACGATGTATTTATACACATTTGTAAAGCAACTTGTATCACCATATTTTTGGTATTCTAACAGCTGTTTTACTCCTTAATAAAACATAGGATTAGTAAGCTATGCTACAAGTTACATGAATTTGTTGTGATGGGAACTGACTCGGAATATCAGCTCCAATGTTACAAAAATATTTATTACAAGAGATTTGCTGAAATATATTATTCTAAAAAGTTTTTAACTTTCCTGTAGTCGCGCCCTACTCAATCACACGAGCAGTCGCGTGTTGTACTTTTTACAACATCCAATTTTCCAAGTGTTATGTACACTCTTCACTGTCAAAACATATTAATTAATTGTATAATTACTTTTTCCATATTCTTGTATCATTTTACGCCTGTGAACATTTGGATGATTATTATTTATTACAATTCCAACGGTATACACCAATTTCAAAAGAATACAATAGTAACAAGATAAACAAAAATAACTAGACAAATATATAAATATAAATATGAGATACATAACAAAAAGTCAAATAACCAACTTAGCAATCATTCAGAAGTATAACAACTAATAACAGTAGTATGAATGAAATATACAAATATGCATTATAAAACAAAATAAAACTTGTAGCACCCTTTATTTATTAAAAAACTTAAAAGCTTTTTATTTTGTTTTATTAATTTAAAAGCAGCCCATTTCAATAAGTGTTTTATGCATTATAAACTATCAGCGCAAATTCAACAACTTGAAGCAATTTTAACTTGATTACCATTTCATAGCCCAATAAGGTACACCAAGGAAAGCCATCAATTCTGTTCTATTGGTTTGTTTACAGTCCCCGTATACAGTCTTTCCCTATCTTATGCACTGTGCGACTTATGCACTGTCGCGACTAAATGGCACCTAAAATGGCTCGGTTGATACTGCAACTCAGTGGAGTGATGGGGAGAAAGATTTGGAATGAATAGGTGACTCATTCACTGACACAACCCCATCCAATAGTTTTGTGCAGCAAAAAAACTGACACTGTTGTACGTTTTACAACAGCGCGACTGCCGGAAGGTTGAGAGATTCATCGTAGAAACTTGACTATTTGGAATACTTTTGTATATGATTATTGTACACTGGAGTAGTATTTTGGTTTTGGAACAGTAAAAAAAGTAATAGTTCCATAATTCATTTTCAAGAACAAGTTTGGAACTTGTAGCTTTATTGAACCTTGCACAACCACGTACAAGTCTGGTGCTTATGAGAGCATCACCCTCAATTTTTGGAAGATAGAAAATTATTGACCGAGCGAAGTGGGGTCTAAGATTCAAGACGATTTGACATTTCTCTTAATGTTTAAATGGTTATATGTTGCGCATTTACGGCGAAACACGGTAATAGATTTTCATGAAATTTGACAGGTATGTTCCTTTTTAAATTGCGCGTCGACGTATATACAAGGTTTTTTGAAATTTTGCATTTCAAAGATAATATAAAAGGAAAAAGGAGCCTCCTTCATACGCCAATATTAGAGTGAAAATCAGACTATAAAATTATTCATCATAAATCAGCTGTCGAAAGATTTATAAATTGCCATGACGCATGCAATTCAATATATCAATATAACTTGGTAAAAAAGCTGTGTAGACTATAAATGTCTCACATGCCTCATGCCTCATTGAATGCAATTTTTATGCAATATTAAATGAACTATTGATTACGTGCAATACTGCATGCAATTAATTACTAAAATAACATAGTATTGTCACTCGAACTTTCTCTGCTTTGAACTCGGGCTGTCCTGTTGCCAGTATGTCTTGAAGGAGATTAGATTTTGATGTTAGCATTTTTGATACACCAACCCGAACAGCCATTAGCCGTTTACACACCGATATCTCGCCGACACGACATACAGACAGGATCTACACTGATGGACGGTATAAGAGGAGGCTGCGGTTTATAACTGCGCGAGGTCTACTGTTTACAGAACTACTAGTTTTTAAATATTTAAAAAATCACCAGTTAATCAACTTCCTTTCAAGATTATACAGAGTAGATAAGGAGCCATGATAAGGCCAAACTTGTGATAAACCCAGGCAATCCTAGATTGAATGGGATTCTATCTTAGAATATTTAGAGTATCACTAAGTCATTAACTAACTGCCAAGACGATACAGAGTGCAATAAGAGTCTAGAGAAAACCAAGATTCAGATAGAACCAGGTTTGAGACGAAAGAAATAGTGGCCGAGAAATTGTCGACTGTGAGTTCAAATTAAAGGCCGAAGAGATTTCGAATTTGCGGTGGAGTCCCAAAATGCCTGCAGCTACAGATCTACTACAAATGAACAAGTCTTGTAGAAGCTGGACCGTCCTCTTACAAGACCCTCCCTTGTCTCCTTCTTTTTCTATCAGTTTTAATCTGCTAGCTACGACGAAATAGGGAGACGAGGAATTGGGAAATAGGAATTTGAACAGATTGTCTGAAGATGCTCTGCAGACAGATTGCAGAGAAATGCAGAAGTTCTGTTTGAAGGCTATTTTGCTCTAACTGGTTCCTGTTCAATGAACTAGTTGGAATAAAAGAGTTTATAGAAATGTCTTGAGAAATTCCAATTGATGAGTTGAAAAATAAATTGGAATCAGACTAATAACCGAAGAGTTGTATTTTTCATGGTTCTTCATTGATTCATGCAATGAGTACATAATTAAATGATAGGGAGAGAAAAAATAAGGTAACCTTGTGCTATTCCTCTCCCTAATTTAGATAAGGTTACACATAGTCCGAATAGGTTGAGTCTTGTAGTTCGCTTCACAAAATTTTCAAAATATGGAAGATGACTTTGATGATTTGACTTTTTGATGAAATTGTTGATTCATCAAAAGATGACTACGATGAATATAATGACTACAATAATTCAAACATGATCAACCCCTGAAAAACATCCACTTCTCAATACATGAGCCAGAAAAATTGTCCTTTGTTATTTGCTTTATTTCATTGTAATTATCAGGAAAAACTCAATTATTGTTCATCAGCAAAGAAGCACTTTATAAGAGTTAAACCTTTATACTGGATTTTAATTGATTCACTTCATGTTAATATGGGATGAACATACAACTTATTATTGAAATAACCCAAATAAAATATAAAACAACACAAGTAGCATGAATAACTCAGATCTCAACACAACTACTGTTTTTGAGACAACTGTATGTTTCCATACAATTTAGAATCTATATAAATAAAAATCTAGCTTCAAATTTTGACATTCAATAACTTTTTTATGTGTGCACCGAATCTGATGATTTTTTTGGTTGTGTTCGTTATGTTCAGGACCAGGTTTATGGCCTATCAAATTTATAATCCGACTTCAGGACTATTTTCTACGGTCCTTCAAAGTTAACATTGTAATCCTTTTGGGAGAAGATTTGTGAGCTGGCCACACACAGAAATAAAATCAGCGGTTATAATCATTACGTCATACAACAGCTGTCGGAAGATAGTAGACAAGAGTGTGTGCTGCTTCATAACCGTCCATGTATTTTTCATGATTCTTCATTGATTCATGCAATGAGTACATAATCAAAATGATAGGGAGAGAAAAAATAAGGTAACCTTGTGCTATTCCTCTCCCTAATTTAGAGAAGGTTACACTTAGTCCGAAATATGTTTAGTCTTGTGGTTGTTGGCTTCACAAAATTTTCAAAATATTGAAAGATGACTTTGATGATTTGACTTTTTGATGACATTGTTGGTACATCTAAAGATGACTACGATGAATATAATGACTACAATACTTCAAACATTATTAACCCTTGAAAAACCTCCACTTCTCAATTCATAAGCCAGAAAAATTGTCCTTTGTTATATGCTTTATTTCAATGTAATTACCAGAAAAAAATTCAATTAGAGTTCATCAACGAACAAACAGTTTGATTAAACCTTTATAAGAGTTTAGCAGGTAAGCTGTACTTCGCAAGGGTCTGTTTAGAATCTTGACAAACTGAAAACTTGATCTACTGAAATATTGAAGAATTAAAAATAGGCCTATAAACAACCTCGGTAAATTAAGAATCTATAATGCAACATTTGAAGTTGATCAGTTTAGTAGTTGAGACGTGGTGATGCGTCTTCCCTATCCCAATTTTTGTGAAAGTATGAAATATGATCTTCCGTAATATGACATCCAGGAGACGGGATTCTACCATGTGAAACTAGCCAGTTCTCGTGTACAAGCCAATTCTTAATGAAAATGTAGATTATTGAATAAACTAGTGAAAATGAATTATTGAATATAGATAGAATTGACGTAGAAACATTATTATTTCGGGATACTGTCTAAGGAATATAAATGACTTGTGTACAACAATGAAAAAATACTGCAATATGCCAAGGAATATATTCTTGAACAACAGAAACCGTCCACATATATGACAATTCAAACTGACATTGTTTAGTATCTCGCTGATAAAACGAAAGTCGAGTTGTGAGCACACAAGAGCACTTCAGAATCTTCCAGCTCACTTCTCCGACAAATCCAGAATTTTGTTCAGTTTGAAACTATCTTGTGAGTTTTGCTCTGCTGGAAAACTTGTTTGATATCTATCATTGTGCTAGAAAGTTTGACACGAGGAAGAAGAAGATGAAGAAGAAGAAGAAAAAGAAGAAGAAGAAATGAGAAGAAGATGGAAGTAAGAAGGAGAGAGATGAAGTGGAGACTGACAATAACATCCAGCAACATTGAAGAGTTTTGAGCTTTCAAGTGGTCAAGAAGAAGAGGAGAAGCCAAAGTTGAGAAGTTGTCAAAAATGATTCCAGATATCAAGAAAGTCTGAAGTATCCCTTGGGAGAGAAAGAGAGAGAAAGATAAGGAATTATTGTGATTGAGGGGAGACAGATTGAAGGAGATATGGACAATTGGTGGAAGGGAGAAAAAATTGAATTGAAGGGAACAGGAGTGAGAGAAAGTGGTTAAAAGGAAAGACAGATTGAAGAAGAAAGAGAGGAACGAGAAATGTAGAATTGAAGTGTAAAAATTACATGTATATACAGTAGAAACTCAGGGAATGTAATAGGAAAACACACTGCAGAACGGGGATAAGAAAGACAGATTAAAAAAAAAAAATTTTGTGGGAGGAGAACTACAAAAGATTGACAAGAATATGTAAGACCTGGTAGAAGGAGAGAAAGAAGGAGGACGATAAGAAGAGACAGACATGGGGAAGAAGGAGAGGAAGAAGGAATAGTAGAAGTAGATGGTGAATCTCAAAGAGAAGAAGATGGAGAAAAATCTTAAAGAATAGAAGACGTTGTTTTGAACCACTTCACATACTCCCACATCTTCTAGAAGAGCTTCAGCCAAGTTCAAATAACAACAATAACATTTTCTGCTTGACAAATATTTTCTTCTGAAGAAGTTGGGAAATTGCTGCTTTCTCCGTAGAATATTATCAGCTTGTGATACATAAGGTGCGTACAGATATACGCGCCGCGAACATGAGAAATTTACTTTTAATCAGCTGACTATATCTGTATTTTTACAGAAACGCTGAGATACAGATATATGATCAGCTTGGCATCAGCTGATTAAAAGTGAATCGCTCATGTTCGCGGCGCGTATATCTGTACGCACCTTAGGCTGGTCACACACCGATTAGTGAAGACAAGACTAGTCACGTTTAGTCACAATACTTCACATTGCTGCTTATGACGCAACACACACTGATTAGTCATTGCAATTAGACATGACTTCATAAGAAACTATGTGAAGTATTGTGACTAAACGTGACTAGTCTTGTCTTGACTAATCGGTGTGTGAACAGCCTTAGAAACCATAGTGAGGTCCACGTTATAATAGCAGTATTTGATTGACATTAGCCTTGCTTACCTTGTCTATCATTCGACAATGCAGGTAGCAATATCCTTTTCTAGCTCTGCAACGTTGCTAGATCGTTTTCCAAGAATGAAGAGATATAATTAATTAAAAGAGTAATGAACCTCAATCATGGGAATCAATTATTTAATCATTAAAGTTAAAGATTCTTCACGAATTAAATATAATTGATTATTTCAATCAAGAATAAACATGTAATATCATATCAGATATACTGGTATCAGTTGTCCTCTATAGAAGGCAGTGGCAAGGCAGAGGATCGACAAAACTGTTCTTCTATCTTTCTCTACTGCAATTATAACGTGGACCTTTATTGAATCGATTTCATCCCACGATATTGTTGGAATTCAAGAGCAAAGTGATTCCCACGCAAGCGATTAATATTGAATATAACTTATCACGCTACGAGATATGTCGAATACAATCGGAATAGACAATACATGAAATTACAACAAATTAATAATATTGAATAGAACTCAACACGTTATGAAATATGTATTATCTAATTGTATTGTACAATCAGAATAGGCAATACATGAAATTACCCAACAAATTAATAGTCTTGATCCGAATCAAGCTGCAACATGTGAGCTGGTCCATGGAATTCCAAATATTAGTTTCCGCTGGGCGAAAAGCAATTAAATATTGTTTACCATTCACATACCGATAGACAGTTGAGCGACCGCAACCAATCAGATCGATTCCCGCCAAGTCCCGATTCAAATTTGGCGCCACTGAGTCACGTGACATGCCATCAAAACGTGGCTGACCACACTGCTATGCTATGCAACCGATATACACCGACAAATATTTCGCTGATTCCCAAAGTGGTGATGTTCTCTATTCTCTATTGAAAGTGGTATCTGTTGCAAAAAGTTTGTGACAGAAGTTAAATAACTGTTTCTGTTGCAGCAAATCTGTTTTACAACTTGTATAATTCTTTCTTTGCAACAAATCTGTTCCAGAACTTGTATAATTCTTTCCATTGCAACAAATCTGTTCCACAACTTGTATAATTCTTTCTGTTGCAACAAATCTGTTTCACAACTTGTATAATTCTTTCTGTTGCAGCAAGCTTGTGTCACAAGTAGAATAATTGTTTCTGTTGCAGCAAATCTGTTTCACACTTGTATAATTCTTTCTGTTGCAACAAATCTGTTCCACAACTTGTATAATTCTTACTGTAGTGACAAATCTGTTCCACAGCTTTTATCATTCTTTCTGTTGCAGCAAATCTGTTCCACAACTTGTATTATTCTTTCTGTTGCAACAAGCTTGTGTCACAAGTTAAATAATTGTTTCTGTTGCAGCAAATCTATTCCACAACTTGTATAATTCTTTCTGTTGCAACAAATCTGTTTCACAACTTGTATAATTCTTCCTGTTGCAAAAAGCTTGTGTCACAAGTTGAATAATTGTTTCTGTTGCAGCAAATCTGTTTCACAACTAGTATAATTCTTTCTGTAGCAACAAATCTGTTCCACTGCTTGTATCATTCTTTCTGTTGCAACAAGCTTGTGTCACAAGTTAAATAATTGTTTCTGTTGCAACAAATCTCTTCCACAACTTGTATAATTCTTTCTGTTGTCACAAGTTAAATAATTGTTTCTGTTGCAGCAAATCTGTTCCACAACTTGTATAATTCTTTCTGTTGCAACAAGCTTGTGTCACAAGTTAAATAATTGTTTCTGTTGCAGCAAATCTATTCACAACTTGTATAATTCTTTCTGTTGCAACAAATCTGTTCCACAATTGTATAATTCTTCCTGTTGCAAAAAGCTTGTGTCACAAGTTGAATAATTGTTTCTGTTGCAGCAAATCTGTTTCACAACTAGTATAATTCTTTCTGTAGCAACAAATCTGTTCCACTGCTTGTATCATCCTTTCTGTTGCAACAAGCTTGTGTCACAAGTTAAATAATTGTTTCTGTTGCAACAAATCTATTCCACAACTTGTATAATTCTCTCTGTTGTCACAAGTTAAATAATTGTTTCTGTTGCAGCAAATCTATTCCACAACTTGTATAATTCTTTCTGTTGCAACAAGCTTGTGTCACAAGTTGAATAATTGTTTCTGTTGCAGCAAATCTATTCCACAACTTGTATAATTCTTCTGTTGCCACAAGTTAAATAATTGTTTCTTTTGCAGCAAATCTATTCCACAACTTGTATAATTCTTTCTGTTGCAACAGCTTGTGTCACAAGTTAAATAATTTATTGTTTCTGTTGCAGCAATCTGCTTCACACTTGTATAATTATTTCTGTAGCAACAAATCTGTTCCACAGCTCGTATAATTCTTTCTGTTGCAACAAGCTTGTGTCACAAGTTAAATAATTGTTTCTGTTACAACAAATCTGTTCCACAACTTGTATAATACTTTCTGTTGCAGCAAATCTGTTTCACAACTTGTATAATTCTTTCTGTTGCAGCAAGCTTGTGTCACAAGTAGAATAATTGTTTCTGTTGCAGCAAATCTGCTTCACAACTTGTATAATTATTTCTGTAGCAACAAATCTGTTCCACAGCTTGTATCATTCTTTATGTTGCAACAAGCTGGTGTCAGAAGTTAAATAATTGTTTCTGTTGCAGAAAATCTTTTCCAGAGTTGTATAATTCTTTCCGTTACAACAAATCACTTACACAACTTGTATAATTTTTTCTTTTGCAACAAGCTTGTATCACAAGTTAAATAATTCTTTCTGTAGCAACAAATCTGTTCAACAACTTGTATAATTCTTTATGTAGCAACAAATCTTTTCCAGAGTTGTATAATTCTTTCCGTTACAACAAATCAGTTACACAACTTGTATAATTCTTTCTGTTGCAATAAGCTTGTGTCAGAAGTTCAATAGCTGTTTCTGTTGCAGCAAATCTGTTTCACAACTTGTATAATTCTTTCTGTTGCAACAAGCTTGTGTCACAAGTTTAATAATTGTTTCTGTTACAACAAATTTGTGTCACAACTGGTGTAATTTTGTTTCTGTTGCAACAAATTTGTGTCGCAATTTGTATCATAACTCCCATTTTTAATGAGAGCTGATTCACATCGTAACAATTCTGTATTTTAGAATATGTATCATCACTTTCAATCTATTAGCATTACCCAATATCAAATAATTGAATGATATATTGAGGTGCGTACAGATATACGCGCCGCGAACATGAGCAATTCACTTTTAATCAGCTGATGCCAAGCTTTTTATATCTGTATCTTACCGTTTCTGTAAAATAAGCTGATTATATCTGTATTTTTACAGAAACGGTAAGATGCAGATATAAAAAGCTTGGCATCAGCTGATTAAAAGTGAATTGCTCATGTTCGCGGCGCGTATATCTATCTGTATGCACCTTTATATAAAATATAATATTAAAATGGACATAACCATATTGATTTGGACAATTTGAGACAAAATTAGGAAACTGAGGAAGTTTTGGGCGATAGCCTGTTTTTTCTTTCCCGATTATTGTATTGTTCGCTCTAATATAGCAGTTTGAAATGTTCCAGATGTCGGCATCTTGTTCCAGGGACGTTTGTACGGATGACACCCACATATTAAGCGTTTTCTCGTGATTGGATAATGGAATGAGATGAACAAACATCCATGCCTACCGGCGGGATTCGAACCCATGACAATGCAGAGCGTGGAAGGCTGAAGTTTCAATTCACAGACTATCAAATACGATGGCCGATAATTATTTCATGTAATTAGAACTGGAAACTGACGTGATTGCATGGTTCAATCCAAGGAATAGTGAGAACTTGAAACTGTTGTCCCAACCTATTACAGTCCTGACAAAGATGAAATTTTCATTGCATTTGAATTACAATATTAGCATAGAGAAACAATAGCATAAGTACGTAGATATCCCATGGTGTAGGACGTGTATGTCGCAACATTTACTGTTATCTCAAGCTGATAGTTCACGTAGTTCTTTCCTGAGAAGCTTTATGACGCTTGTAGTCCCTCATATTGTGCCGTTCATACACTCCTAACCGGTCAAAACAGTAAAAATCGACGGTAATCGACAGTAATCGGCTTGAAATAACAGTAAAAGTTGCGACATAAACGAACTAAACCATGGATATCTACTTACGCTATTGTTTCTCTATGGTATTAGTTTCAACTTAAACTGAAGAGTTTTGATTCAAGTACTGGATTTGAATTGATTCACTTAATGTAAATATGGGATAAACATAACAACTCTCAAAACAACTCAAATGAAATATAGAACAACACAAGTAGCATATAAATCAGAACTCAACACAGCTACTGTTTTGGAGACAACTGCATGTTTCCATACAATTTAGAATCTATATAAATAAAAATCTAGCCTCAAATTTTGACATTCAATAACTTTTTTATGTGTGCACCGAATCTGATGATTTTTTGGTTGTGTTCGTTATGTTCAGGACCAGGTTTATGGCCTATCAAATTTATAATCCGAATCAGGACTATTTTCTACGGTCCTTCAAAGTTAACATTGTAATCCTTTTGGAAGAAGATTTGTGAGCTGGCCACACACAGAAATAAAAATCAGCGGTTATAATCATTGCGTCATCCAACAGCTGTCGGTAGATAGTAGACAAGAGTGTGTGCTGCTCCATAACCGCCCATGTATTTTATTCTAAACGCCCCGAGTAAAAACAAAATGACTGTTCTGTGTGTAACCACCCAGCAGTGCGGCCTCAGGTTGAAGACTTACATGCTCTACAGACATTGCTTTGTTTCGAATAATTGTGCTGTCTTCAGAGTTCAGAATTATTCGATTTTTAGTAAATTATTTATTTTGTAGTTGGAAAATTATCTACATAAATAAAATGCCGCATCGCGCCTCCTCAGGTGTGTATCCTGCTAAAGTTTGTCATGAGTTGCATTAAACTATTTGGCGGTAAGAAGTTCGCCGGGCCAGCTAGAAATTAAATATTTTTCTAACAACGGCCTTTTCTGGAATCGCTATATTGCTCACGAGTCTCCACTCAACATAACCTTCGCTTGTAAGTTGAGAGACAGACAAATTGATGCACTGAAAAAAATCAAGAAAGAATAACAATGCAGCCAAATTCTTCAAGAATTATTCAGAAGATAACAGTGGATAACAAGAACAGGATGTGGAAGGAAAGAAGAGGAGGAGGAAGAAGAAAAAGAAGAAGCAGAAGAAGAAGTAGAAGAAAACAGCGGAAAATTTGAAGATGGCATAAAAGGTTATTGTGTTCTTAACCGAGAGACGCGGATTTGTCAAAATAGAAACGAAGGCGAAGACAAGAAGTGGAGTAGACACAAATCTACATAACAATCCACTCAACGAAATATTTGCAAGAGAAAATATCCAGCAAAATATTCTTCCGCTAACAATGTGTAGGAACGTTCAGCTTAGTACGAATATAAAATTGTTCCATACTTTATGGGCACGAATTCATTATTGTTCTTGCTTCAAAAATGAGAATGAAATATTGAGTAGGTTGTTCTCATAAGCAATAGGAGGATGGGATTACTCCCAAATTTCTCAATATTCCCGCATCAATCATTCATTTTCACTTATTGATTCAATAATTATACGAAATAAATTCATTGAAATGATTTTTTTTTTTTTTTTTTTAGATTACGTCCTAAAGACTCCAGTCATGGAGTATAAGACAAGTCATGTTATTACATAATAATTCTAACACTAAGTAGTTCAACCTAGTTTAGGTTTGAAAGGACTTCTTGTACACTATAAAAAGCTTTATCAACTAAATATTTTTTCATTTGTTTTTTGAAAATCTTCAAATCATCATTACTTTTCAAGATTTGAGGTAGCTTGTTATAAAATTTCCTACCAATATAATCTGGTTTTTGTTCAAATAACCTACTATTGTGACCCATTATATGATAATCTGCTCTGTTTCGCGTATTATACTCATGAACATCTGAATTCTGGATCACACCACTCTTTTTCACATGCATTACAACTTCATATACATACAAAGATGGCACAGTTAATAGACCAAGCTTTTTAAATAAAGGCCTACAAGAGTCTAATCTATTCACTTTCTCTATACATCTGAGTGCCTTCTTTGAATCTTAAACACTCTGTCCATATTTTGTTGAGATGAATTACCCCATACTAAAATAGATACCTAATATGAGATAGTATAAGTCCATGGTAAGCAGTTAACAGTAGTTTTTTATCATTCAGCCTAGCAAGCTGCCGCAGGACAAATACCCCAGATGATATCTTATTACATATCCTCTCAATGTAAGGATGCCATGTTAATTTCCTGTCCAATAAAATTCCCAAGAATGCTACTTTCTCTTCTTGGTCTAATTCATTTTCCTCTACAAACACATTTATTTCTCTATCCTCTACTGAATTATATTTACTTTTGAATTGGGGGAGTACCAACAGGCACAGCTCAAAACTGTTCCTCAATTTGATTGTATGGGGGAGATATTGTGGTATTTCTCCATAATTGGTAGAATAAGACGTTGATGTTGTCAATACCATTATATAGGCTATCAATAGTCCATTAATATAGTGGTATTGACAACACCAACGTTTTATTGTTCCTTAATTAGCTCTATTCAATGGACCAGCTAAGTTGAGAGACAAGTAGATATTAGACAAGTCGAGTTATTTGAAAACATATCAAATTAAAATCAAAATATAATCTTAAATATCGAAATATGAATTGTATGATATTGAAATAGTATTGAGTGCCTGAACGGGCTTTGAAAGATTTCTATTTTTGAGTCACAAGAATTGATAACCGATTTCAAATAGAACTACAACCACAGAATAGATACGGAATGAAAACTATCAATCAAACGCCTACCCAACCAATGATTTTTACATGGCACAAATACTAGACACATCATTGATCTCGTTCACTGCCGCGAGCCAATCAGAAGACCAGGATTGGAACTTCCTAAGGTGCGTACAGATATACGCGCCGCGAACATGAGCAATTCACTTTTAATCAGCTGATGCCAAGCATTTTATATCTGTATCTTACCGTTTCTGTAAAAATACAGATATAGTCAGCTGATTAAAAGTGAATTGCTCATGTTCGCTGCGCGTATATCTGTACGCACCTTAGGAAGTTCCAATCCTGGTCCTCTGATTGGCTCACAGCAGTGAACGAGATCAATTGATCCGGATCAGTAAAGTGATCCGAACCTCTCATAAATACTATTACAATACGGAACTTCCTAACAAGTGGCGGATTTTTGCGCCAGGGTACTAGCCGAGTTTCCATACTGTGCTACAACATGCAACAAATGCAGTAGATGGCGTGACTACTTCGTGATTGGCCAGGATTAGAAACTCTCATTCCTGATTGGCTGGAGTTGTTGAATACACGAAACGGCAGCTACAATGGAACAAAATGGTTGTTGACACATGATTTCAAAATTCACAAATAATCAGACGATTGTTCCAGATCAGTGGTAAGTATTTAGTATTCATTAACAGGCTGATATTAACACATCAATTAACTTTTTTTAAGATGTCAATAGCCTTGAAAAATCTCAATGAAATCTAAATGCCAACAATGTTTGTACATAAGGAAAATATAACTCTTCCAAGCAACACACTAAATAACTCGAATCCTTCCCAAAGTCCACTATATTTCTTGAACACAACCACTCTGTACTGAACCAACCACAAGATAACAATTCATGACAAACATGAACCAATAAAAAACCTCCAACCTCAACTGACAACATTGAGGTGCACAGCTCCAAAACTGAATGGTGAGGCAAAAAAGGAAAATATTGAAACAAAACCCCAACCTCAACCAACTCTGCTAGAAAACACAATTCCAAAATTGGTGAGACAAAACTGAAAAAATCAAAGACCAAAATTCTATCGCATTTGTTTCCAGTGTATGGTTTCACCAGCCCAGTTCCTATGCACTGTGTGTTAAATCGAATTATTTCTATACTGAGATCAACGTCAATCTATCAGCACTGAATAGATGGGGAGCATTGTAGTTATACACACAGGATCCTGACAGTTTCGAGTGAATCTATCAGCTACCACAGTATCAGACAAAGTTGAAAATCCAATTATTGCCAGTGATCGGACAGAGAGCGAACTATCCCCCTTCTTTTTCTCACCTTTGTTTTTGTTTTCCCTCTCACATTCTGCAAGGAAAGTATCAACAGAGGCAATCAATTCCACCACCTTGAAATGAATAGAAGTTCATTAGTAGGCTGCACTGCGCATGTGCAGTAGTTCATTCGTGGAGAATAAAGAAGCACTGATAAGACTTGAGTTCCTGTTTCATTGTGATGTATTATTTGGGAGCGATGTATCGAGAAATCGAGTGTGGGCTTATCTAAGAGGGGAACGTTCAAGTTGAGAAATTTATTGGTTATCTAGAAGAGGTTACTGGAATATTTATGGGTCCTGACGAGAGTTCCAGTGATGCCAGATACGATATTTGATTATGACAGCTACAAAAATAACCTACTATTTCCATCTTAAGGCTGTGCAAAGGCTAAAAATAAACTTTCTACTCGTGATATTTTTCTAAGTTTTTCGATTTGTATATCATCAAGCTATCAAAATGGAAAAGTTTTCACAGGAAAACATTTTTTCCGATCATTACTTTTTCAGATATGAGCGCCTGAAGTTTGAATTTTTGGGACACAACATTTCAAATTCGGTGAGATATAAATACATGAAATTCAGAGGATAGATTCTTCAAGGTATGGTGATCTACTGAAACGAAAATTTTCTGAAAATATCAATTTTTAAGATAGTTATTCAATTTACTGAAAATAACCAAAAAAACTTTTAGTTGAGTTATTTTTGGTAAATTGAATAACTTTTTCAAGAATTGATATTTTGAGAAAATTTTCGCTTCACTAGATCAAAACACCATGAAGAATCTATCCTCTAAATATCATGGATTTATCTCTTACCCAATTTGAAATGTTCTGTCCCAAAAATTTAAACTTTAGGCGCTCATATCTCAAAAAGTAATGATTATGAAAAATGTTTTCCTGAGGAAACTTTTTCATTTTAATAGCTTGATGATATAAATCGAAAAACTCAGAAAAGTATCACCAGTAGAAAGTTTATTTTTAGCCTTTGCACAGCCTTAATATTCCATAAGAAATACCAGTATCAGCAGTCCTGGGAATATTCGAATTTTATTAATTTAAAAATATCTTCAATCACAACCGCATATAAGTCTTGTTGAATGAAAATAATTGGTTTCTTTTACAGAAAGTTATTTGACTTTATTCAAGCTCACCCTCCCCCCCCGGTCAAATTTTAATCCTGATTAACTTCACGTGAACCAAATTAGAGAAGACCATTTCAAAAATATGGATCTACTGGAATTAATCAGGATTGAAAATAACCTGGCTTTTTTTGCAACCGGCACAAAGTACCTGATTGAATGATTACAAAAGTTTAACAGCTGAGTCATAATTTTGACACAGTCCCACAAACATGAACTCGCTCACTCACTTCCATCACCAACAGACGACGAAATAATTATTATCATATGTTTTTCCAAGGATGAATGATAATTATCTTTTTAATGTCCTTCAGCGAGTTTTCTCAGGGATGAGACCTAGTGCAATCGAATATTTATATTATAAACCTACTATGTTCTGAATTTCGTGAGAATCGTTAGAGCCGTTCTCGAGATCCGGTGAAATACAAACATATAAACATCTAAACATCCAAACATTTAAACATATAAGTTCAACAGCTGAGTGAAATTTTGACATAGTTCCACACACATGAACTCGCTCACTCACTTCCATCACCAACAGACTACGGAATAATAATTATCAGATGTTCTTCCAAGGATGAATAATAATTATCCTTATAATGTCCTTCAGCGAGTTTTCTCAGGGATGAGACTTAGTGCAATCGAATCTTTATAAACCTACTATGTTCTGAATTTCGTGAGAACCGTTAGAGCCGTTTTCGAGATCCGGTGAAATACAAACATATAAACATCTAAACATTTAAACATATGAAAATCCAAACATCTAAACATATAAACAGAAGCTGCTCGTTTAATAGTATAGGATATCCAAGTAGCATACTAGACAGATTATAGACAGATTAGGTTATCTTTCAGATTCATTTACATCAACCATCAATGCCAGACACAATCAATGTGACGAGCTCAGCAGACATCAATCTCCTCCACATCAAAAACCAGTCGAGTCAGCATTTTTGCAGCAAAGCGAGCTACGAATGTTACCTGCAGACATACTTGACGGCTGAAAGCTGAAGCTCACTTATATGACACCACATAAATCTCAAATGATGCTTCGCGTCTATCAAGCTTGCTGCTTTCAAAGCACTCTCAACTCCTGAATTCATGACTCAGGGTTTGAAACGTCCTTCCTTGCTTAATCCTCAACGAGAAATAGATTTGCTATATTTCTAGTTCTGTGAAGATATTGATTTGATTAGTGAGTAGATTTAGTAGAGTAAGTAGATTATATAGTAATAATAATATAATTATTATACTGAATAATAATACTAAATTCAATTTATTATAAAAATTAAATCAATTAATTATTAATTAATAATTAAAAATAAATTTATCATTTTATTTAATTTATACTAAATACTTTTTTATTCTAGTAAGTAGATTATTGCTATATTTATGACAATATGTTCACTAGTTCTTTATTCATTTTTACAATAAGTACTTTACCAAAATGATAGGGAGAGGAAAAATAAGGTAACCTTGTGCTATTCCTCTCCCAAATTTAGATAACACATAGGCCGAAATAGGTTAAGTCTTGTAGTTCTTCAATTCACAAAATGTTCAGTCCTCAAGTACTTTCACAAAGTAGATTTTCAAATTGAGATGCTTCAAAACTAAACATAGAATATATTATTATATTTCACATTATTAGTTCTGTAAAGATTTTTATTTGATTGATGAGTTATATATAAAAGAATAATACTATAGTGAGGTCTACGTTATAATGGCAGTGTTTAATTGTATTGCATTACTATCCTTGTCCATCATTCAACAAGGCGGATAACGCTATCTCTTTCTCGCTTTACTCTGTTGCCAGATCGGCTTTTAACAATGTAGAAGTATAATTAATTAACAAAATAGTTAATCTTGATTATGTAAATTCATCATGAAATTATTGAAAAATATAATTCCTTGCCTAATCCTATTATATTAAACGTGTATTTCTGTATATCTGTTTATATTTTATATTTTCATATCTGGTTATTTATGTTCAACGGATCTCGAAAACGGCTCAAACGATTTTCACGAAATTTGGAACATAGTAGGTTTCTGATATAAAAATTCGATTGCACTAGGTCTCATCCTTGGGAAAACTCGCTGAACGACATTTAAAAGGATAATTAATCATTTATCAAAGGATTTACAGCATTGTTTTAGGAGTTTCGTTAATTAATAATTATGGATAATTCATCCTTGGCTGAAACAGCTGCGACTTTCGACGTCTGTGGATACTAAAAAGTGAGCGAGTGATTCTGTGGAAAATCAAAATATCACATCCCCGAAATTCATAAGCTGACGTATAGCCAGCTGCAGAATATAAACACGATAATTTTGAAGAATTGTGTTCTGTTATTAATAGTTTATAAATGAACTAGCCGTCAGGCTCGCTTCGCTCGTCATAACCGTCTAGCCAGGGGGCTCCGCCCCCTGGACCCCCGACTGGATCGTCCAAGAATGAGATCAGCAGGCTCGCTTCGCTCGCCTGTATTTTTCATTTGAGCATTTTTATCATATGTTAGAGCAATCCAGTCGGGGGTCCAGACTAAACGTCTGGCTAAACGGATATGGTGAGCGAAGCGAGCCTGACGGCTAGTAATATAATATTCCCAGGATTGAAGTAGCAATGCCCAATCAATTTTTCCGCGATAAATGCATTTAAATCTTCAACTTGGTGCCAACCTAATATAGTCAACTCAACTTAATGCCAACCTGACAAAATTATTAATTTAGTTGGCAGTTAACAACTGTTTCGAAGAGGTACTCTATCTAGATTATAGTTCTATAGTAACATATGATATGGAAATTTCAATTATAATTAAGAGATTGGGAGAAGAAGAATATACATGCTAAAAGACGAACTTTAAACCTTTAAAAACAACCCTTAGAGTTAAAATATTGCCAAAAGATTTCTTAGTGCGCCTCTAAAGGGCCAACTGAACATACCTACCAAATTTGAACGTTTTTGGTCCGGTAGATTTTTAGTTATGCGAGTGAGTGAGTGAGTGAGTGAGTGAGTGAGTGAGTGAGTCAGTCAGTCAGTCAGTAAGTGAGTGAGTGCCATTTCGCTTTTATATATATAGAAGAAGATAGACAGATAACGAGCGAAGCTCGGTGCCTCGATATTAAAATATAATTGAGTATTTTAAACGAGAATGAACAGTTAATATATTACATCAATAAACCTGTATCAGCTACGGTCTATAGAAAGCATTGACAAGACTGAGGATCTGCAACGTTGTTCTCCTACCGTTCTCCACTGCCATTATAACATGGACCTCACCACAGCAGAGGTGTTTTGAAAGGGAGGACATCCAAGTCGGAAGCAACTACGAGAGTGTTCCATTAAATATGTAAATTGAAACAGACTGCATTGGACTGTCTAGTTGTATATGGACCGAGCCGAGTTTTGCATTCGGAATAAACAGCAGGACAGAGCCGGGCCGGCACCGGTAGTGGATGGGTGACCAAATTTGAATATGCAGCGCGGCTGTTGGTGGGAAAGTAGCTGGCTGCAGCAAGTGGTCAACGAAGGCGTCTTTTGGTTGACAACCAGCTGTCAACCGTCAACTACTGTTGACCACAAAGTTTTCTGTATATCAATTTGTGTCTATTCAAGACTGAAACAGTACTGTGTATGCAGACAGTTTCAGATAATAATATTACTGGTAGTTCTGTGAACAGTAGACCTCGCGTAGCTACAACGACGTTCCAAACCATAAACACATCTACACTGATACACTATTATTTGATCAGATCATGCTTACACAAGATTTAATTATCATATAACGCTTTCCGAAATTTAGCGCGAGAAAACCAGAAGACATCTAGGCGCCCAGACGAGCTGTTATAAGTTCTTTGCATCCTATTTAATAGTGCATAAAAATTGCATTCAATGAGGCATGCAATTAATAGTCTACACAGCTGCTAATTTGTTACCAAGTTACATTGAGATATTGAATTGCATGCGTCATGATATGCAATTTATAGTCAACTCGACAGCTGATTTATGATGAATAATTCTATAGTCTGATTTTCACTCTAATATTGACGTATGAAGGAGACTCCTTTTTCCTTTTATATTATCCTTGAAATGCAAAATTTCCAAAAACCTTGTATATACGTCGACGCGCAATTTAAAAAGGAACATACCTGTCAAATTTCATGAAAATCTATTACCGCGTTTCGCCGTAAATGCGCAACATATAAACATATAAACATTTAAGCATATAAACATATAAACATTTAAACATTCAAACATTTAAACATTAAGAGAAATGCCAAACCGTCGACTTGAATCTTAGACCTCACTTCGCTCGGTCAATTATCTGAAAAAGATCAGCTGGTATTTTAAAACATCTTTTCCACCAATCATGCATTAGATTCTAGGCCTACACTGCGACGTTGCAATATCGTAGGCCGGGGCCTTGTATTAGAGGTGGCTATGATCTAACTGTTGAAAATGATCGCGAGACGGTCAATAGTACTACAGTCAGAGCCGGTTGCACAAAAGCCGGTTGAATTTGAACCGTGATCAATAATTCCTGGAAAACCAATCATAGAAGCCATTTTTTCTTTTCAAAAACGCCTTTTCTGATTGGTTCTCTTGGAATTAATCACGGTTTAAATTTAACCGGCTTTTGTGCGACCGGGCGGGTCTCAGTGCGTAAAAGAATTTGATTATTTACTTAAATTTTTGACTGCATGTCGTGTGAAATTCATAGAGAAAAGTGTGTTAATATATCGCAGCTAGGAATGGATCGAGAAACCATCATCTTCAATAATTATCATCATTTAAACCAATTTTAATTATATTTGTTTGAAATTGTATGTATTGTTATTCTGATCAAACAAAAAAGCTACGGACATATTTTGACCAATTTTGTCATATTGATAACACAGGGGTGCCAACTGTGTAAAAAAACCCAGTGACATATTTTGACCAATTTTTTCATATTGATAACACAGGGGTGCCAACTGTGTAAAAAAAACCCAGGGACATATTTTGACCAATTCTGTCATATTGATAACACAGTGGTGCCAACTGTGTAAAACGTTGGAAGCGTGTAACATGACAACTTTTTCCGTGACCTTTTTCCTTTTTTGCGGGCTTAGGGTGTCAACCTGTATAAAAAATTATTGCATAATGCATTTTCCACTTTTGATTCTTTCTAAAACTTAGTAATTAGTCTTTTAATTGAGGTGCGTCACGGAATTAGCATAGAAGAAATAAATTTGATTACAGGATACGACTTATGGTTTCTACAAAAATCCTTACTCAGCTGATCTATGATTTTTAGCAGCCCAACCATGCACACTACTATAATATTACTATGCTACCTTTGTACAGTTAAATTACTGCAGCTATTTAAAAAATTCATTGAGCAGATCAAACTTTCAATAAGTTTTCATAATATGTGAAATTTGTTGCATAATTGGCTGTTGTACTGTAATTTATTGTAGATTCGTGTATGAACCAGAATGTATTGTAACTTACTTGAATAAATTTCATTTCTATTTCTATTTCTAAAATTTCATTTCTATAAATTTCTTATATTAGGCTACAAGTTTCAAGTGACAGGCAACAGATCATGGAACTGATAGGTTACTTTGAGCATTATAATTTTGTTGTGCAACTGAATAAGATGCTTCATACAATGATAATCAAATGATAGTGATTTATTAAAAAATATAAAACATGTAGTACACTTTTTATTTAAAACATTTTAGAACTTTGAAACATTTCAACGACTATAGCAGTTCCGACCTACTATGGCCATTTTCAAGATAAAATGTTTTATATTGTTTCATTAATTTGAATAAAGTAGTCCATAGGAGTGGAGTGATGGACGTTTTGAGAGTTGTGGGTGATTATGTACTTACTACACAATTCAGTTTCAGAAAATTACTAAATATGGGTTGGGGTTTGATAGCAATATTCTATTTATATCGTATCTATTTCTGTACTCACAAATACCTGTTCAGAAATTGGTTTAAAGGCTTTGAAGCAATAAACTGAAAACACAGTTACTTTGTATTGGTTAAAAATTACTTGTAGAAATTTGATTTATATAGATTTTGAAACTCTCAATACCGTTTCAGCTTGACTCCAAAATCTTCTCTTACGTAACGCGCTCTAAATTAATAATGTTTATGATCTCATCTCCTACTCCATCATATTTATATTATACACTCCTAATACGCAATATTCTCACAAATCTATGATCATCCCCTTATCCATCTCTGCCTTTATACGCCAGTAATACATAATATCCTGACTGCGTATTTTCATAGGCTGATAATATGACTATAATACATAATATCCTGACTGCTATGCGTATTTTCATTCGCGGCTAATATAATTGTAATAGAAAATAGAGCCTACCATCTTGATAAGTGTAATCTGCCTTATCATGTGCCGCTGTTTTAACACTGAGACAGAAGACAGCCCACTAAAGTTGGGCAGAAAAGTATGCTCTGTATCCTTTAAGCTGTGCCTTCTTCATTCCATGGGCCAAACCTAATTTCAAAGGTATTTTCTGGCTCTATTAGGATGAAGTCAAGGAGGGAATATACGCGTAGAAGGGAGAGGGCTGAAGAAGACTGGGATAACAAAGGACTAGAAAAAAGAAGAAGAAAGAGGGGGTGGAGGAGGAGGTTGAGGAGGAGGAGGTGGAGGAGGATGAGGAGGAGGAGGAGGAGGAAGATAAAGAAGTGGAACCAGATTCACTCGCGAAATAATATTATTGTCAACTCAGCACAACATTGCAGCTATTACTGAGGACGGCATCTACTTTGCAAGTCAATTTACAGTATTTACTTCTCTTCCCCTCATGCTCTTCAGCACCCTCTCTTGCTTCTGTTCTCATTTTCTTCCTACTTTCACCTACCTCTCCATTTTTTTTTTTGAAATTTTACGGTATCGTTCGTGGTGTTAACTTATTGCTTAACTCTATTGCTTATTTTTCCACTTCATATTCAATTCAATCTCATTCCAGAATAGACTCTATTCTAAAATAAGATTAGATTGAATATGAATTGAATGAATAATAATCATTCCTGTATCAGTTAATATCTGTCGATAGAGAACTATCACTCAATTTATTGTGAATTACGATGAATTCAAATATCAAATTATCTATCTCTATCGATAGAGAACTACTGTAGTTCCAATAGTTTTCTACTTATAAGTATGAAGACACTAGTTAAAAATAATTCATCCCCTAGCTTGGTCATTCCCTAAACCGTCCCTGAAATCCCTCAATTCCTTATTTCATGAATCATTGAACTCCAATATGTCGGTGCTACGGCATTTTACTAATCCTTCTTGTCAACTTCATTTAAAAATATCGGGGCACCGATCTTCGCTCGTTATTTTCAATTATTGATAAACAGAAAACAATTCTCTAAAATGATCGTGTTTATATTTTACAGCTTGTTATACGTCAGCTTATGAATTACGGGGATGCGATATTTTGATTTTCCACAGAATCACTCGCTCACTTTTTACTATCCACAGACGACGAAAGTTTCAGCTGTTTCAGCCAAGGATGAATTATCCTTTTTATGTCGTCCATCGAGTTTTCCCAAGGATGAGACCTAGTGCAATCGAATTTTTATATTTATAATAAACCTACTGTGTTCCAAATTTCGTGAAAATCGTTAGAGCCGTTTTCGAGATCCGTTGAACATAAATAACCTGATAATCAGATAACCAGATATACAGAAATTGCTCGCTTCATATAATAGGATGAGTAACTAATATGATAATAACTTGTATAATCATCCTATAGTAGGCTATATCTTTTGACTTTATTTTCCACTCAATTTTTCGATTTTTATAACTTTTAACGTATATAACATCAAAAACTTGATAACAACAGGAATATCAAGCTGAACTATATTATTATTCTCAACTCTATTCTACACTCGTTCAATCCTCAACTCCTCATTTCTTTTCAAAACAGGAAGGAAATCTTGTTAGCTAGTAGGCCTAATAAAGTGAGAGAACAGATTCCTCTGGAAACAATGTGATAAGTTAATTGAAAGGATAGAGAGGAACACCAACAAAGATACAAGGATCAGACAAACACAGGAGAACGAAGAGAGTAGATTGGGATAAAGTGTAAGTGCAAGAGAGAGGGATAGATGACGAGGAGGGTAGAATATATGATAATGAAATGTAAGAGAAAGAGAGAAAGGGATTGATGACAAAGAACGTAAAATAGGGTGAAGTGTAAGAGCAAGAGAGAGGGATAGATGACGAGGAGAGTAGAATAGGATAAAGTGTGAAAGAAAGAGAGAGGATAAGAGCAAGTGGAATAGCATAAAGTGTAAGAGAAAGAGAGAGGATAAGAGCAAGTGGAATAGCATAAAGTGTAAGAGAAAGAGAGAAGGATGGATAACGAGGAGAGTAGAATAGGATGAAATGTAAGAGAAAGAGTGAAAGGGATTGATGAAAAAGAAGGTAAAATAGGGTAAAGTGTAAGAGCAAGAGAGAGGGATTGATGACGAGGAGAATAGAATAGGATAAAGTGTGAGAGAAAGAGAAAGGATAAGATCAAGTGGAATAGCATAAAGTATAAGAGTAAGCGAGAGAGGGTTGAAGCAGAAGGAATATTCCGGCAAAGTATGGAACGGAAAGTTGGTAAATTGTTTTGTAATTGCTCAAGTGGCTTCAGATTGAAATTCTAAATGAGTTTGCAACAAGTTCTGTTGAAAAGCGTTTACTTTCGTCTTGCCTAATGTTCTCGCAATAATGGCTTTGTTACTTTCTGGTAGCGTGCGGCGTGTCGAAATGAAAAACTGCCTCTTTAATTGCGTGGTTGATTGTGTTTGCAGTAGGCTTAGCAGCTCCTTTATCATTCAACAACCCTATTTGTACAATTCCTTTGATTTTTGCTGCTCTACTCAACGATTTTAGAGAGCTAGAATCCACTCTTTTATCTTACATTCTTGCTGTACTTCTCTAATTTATTCTACATTCTTGAGATCTGATAACTTAAGGGTACAGACATGAGTTCAGATAGTTATAGTAATGCAGAAACATAGTGAAATGAAGGAACGGAAATTGATGTGCCTAGGTCACATAGAGAAGGGAAAGAAATAAAATATTGCACCTCATTATGTAAGGAAAAATAACTGCCAAGAGATCAGTGGGCAGAAGACGAACATCTTGATTGCGCAACCAAGATTGGTTCCGGTGTACATCTAACCACCTATCCAGAGCAGCTGTGAATAAAATAACCAGTAGTTCTGTGAACAGTAGACCTCGCGTTCAGTAAGTTACATTGACCTGTTGCTATGTTTTCTCAAAAATTAATAAATTATTTATCAATTTAAAATGTCTAGAAAAAATCCTA